>NW_026863168.1:0-20945 GCF_026571515.1 Ruditapes philippinarum | reverse complement strand
TCTTATGGGTGTCTACAAAGTTTGTTCAAATAAAAGCCCTTAGATAAAAATTGGCCCTGCTGGGGGGTCGGGAGGGACAGAGGTCATTGTTTTTCATCATATGTGTGTAGTAAAAACTTAACATCATGAACATTTTCTAATGGGTGTCTTCCAAGTTTGTTCAAATAAAAGCCCTGGGGTTTAAACTAGCCCCTGTCCAGGGGCCTATATACAGGTGAGCGACCTCAGTGCCAACATGGCCCTCTTGTTAGGTTATTTACATGGTATTTATGTGTAAATTAATACTTCGTTCACTTTACAACATTTTACTTCTAACTGCATTTTCAAGTTTTTTCATAAAAATTAGCATAAATACGGAGGCATAAGCAAAATTCATCATTTAAACACTATAATTGTGACATTTTAATGGAATTCAGAAACCTCTGCAGTTGCATTTATACCTTTGCAATTTCGTTTATACGGCGGTTATCATTGAACCGTTTATGCGACTGGTACTTGCCGTTGCAACCTGATCTGTCCCGAATTTAAAGTATAGCATAAATATATATTCAAAACATGTACTACAAAAACAAGAAAACAATCAGCAAGACAAAATAAAATGAAATTTTTGAAAAGTTTTATGAAGCCCGCTTATCTAACTTGGAAATACCTCAAAAGGAGACAGCATGTCATAAGGGCAATTAAACATTAATTAATTGGAGAATAATGAAACCACCCAAAATAAAAAGAAACTAAAATAACACAAACACAAAAGTTATGTTATGCTGAGCGGTCATAAATCTTGTAAATTTGTGTTCATTATTAAATATGAGTTTGTAAATACTGATATCAGTTTTAGTACACAATATATTAGTATACACAGTTTAAAACTTTCATGTACACATTAATACTTGGTTATTACATGCAAAAACTAATAACAACTCATCCTCATTGTCCATGTTCAATAATTAATTAGCAGCAAATGTTGAAAGCTCTTTCATAAATGAACATAGTTTAAATGAATTAATTCATGCGCATATTATTTCTTCACAGCAATGAGCGTCTAAATCACATTCTTTCAATTTCTGTTAATTTGTATACATGTATACCTATACATATATTTACCGGTACCGTTGGCCTAGTGGTTAAGGCGTCCGCCTTCTGATCGGGAGGTCGAAGGTTCGAGCCCCACGGGGAGCGTTAATTGAAGGATGAATGTTTCTCGTGGGACTCGTTCCGAAATGGCCGCTTCGTGAGCCGCGAGGTAGTTAAAATGAATGGTTACTGATTTCTATCCGCCTGGCTCCTGGCATAGTGATAGGAATTGGGAGGTACATGGTATGCAAGCAAAAGGTGTCTCATAAGTCAAAATGGCTGGCCCTTTCAGTAGGGGTGACACTATAATAAACAAGACCTTTACCTTTTAAATTTCATTCAAATCATATACTTTTAGAAAGTTACAAAATTTACCACTCCCAACATATAAATTGTTTTTATCCCTATCTAAAGCTAAAGACCAAGGGCAGTACAGTCCGTCCTTTCCTTCAAGTATCACTCTTGTTGTTTCAAGATTTTCTGATATCAAAAGAATTTTGTTGTTTCCACTGCTGCACACCAATATCGAGCCGTCATCAAGAACAACCATACCACAAGGTGCAAGAAGGCGTTCATCTTTGTACCCCTTCAATACTTCTCCATTAAGATTCATACTTGTAATTGTATTTGTACTGTAGTCTGAGATGTAGAATTTCCCAACACCAACTGTAACATATGGGAATTCAAATTCATTACCATAGAAATCTTTTTTTATCGACTGATAAATATTGCCATCCAAATCCATAATATGTACCTTATCATAAAATTTGAATGTAACAATTAATCTATTATCATGGTAAACTAAATCGTTACACCATCCATCTACTTCAAGATGCCGGACTTCAGACAATCCATTAGCTATTGATAAAAACGTTATCATCTTAGAACAACTAAAAGATACTGCAAGCAAACCATCAGGAAGTAAATCTAAATTACTCAGACTTTCGCTTAACTTTTTCTCGCAAGTTATCTTTTTCGTCTTTGTATCAACTATTTTGACAGCACAATTAATCGAATCAACAAATGCAATGCGATGCTTAGCAATAAACACTGCTCCCAGAATACAACAATCGCTGTCATCTGTCGGACTTTTGACATTTATTTCATCTGAATACGTGACACAAAGCGTATTAAAGTATCCTGCATCAGTTTTTACATTTCGTACGATGTCACTTTTTTGCAGTTCACCATTTCCTGTTTCTGATTCGAGTATTTCCTTTAAATCAACATTTGGTGTAAAGCTGTTAACGTAGTTGTCTTTGTGTGCTTGTTCCTCAGCAGAGGTGTAGCTCTGTATAGTTTCTTTGTTTTCTTTGGAACGGATGAATGGTGCATTGCATTGATTTGCCGTTTCCAGTTTGCTGATGTCATTCCGAAGCTGTTCAATATCTTTCTCCAATTTGACAGAATTTAGTGCTAAAGATTCCATTCTTGTTGACTCCTTGGTAAATATATCATTAGCACGTTTCTCAAGACTTGCTTCCAGCTTGTCAAACATAACGTTGATTTCTTGGTGAAACTTCTTAATTTCATCTTTCACGAAAGACTTGTGCTGCAGGATTTTCTTTTTGTTGGCCTTTGTTTCTTCAATTATTTTTTGGAACTGTTTCTGAAGGGCTGCTAGAGATGGTAGAGGCTCTCTGTACTCGTCACTTGTCCTGTACTCTTTGGAGACGTCTGGTTTGTACTCTTTGGAGACGGCTGGTTTGTACTCTTTGGAGACGTCTGGTTTGTACTCTTTGGAGACGTCTGGTTTGTACTCTTTGGAGACGTCTGGTTTGTACTCTTTGGAGACGTCTGGTTTGTACTCTTTGGAGACGTCTGATATGTACTCTTTGGAGACGTCTGATATGTAGTCTACTTTGCAGTTCCTATGGTTCAGTGTTATACATGGACTACAGCCGAAGATATTGTGATCATGACAGATGTACTCAATCAGTTTACCTTTATGTAGCCGACACTGTTTCGTCAGGTCATTCTTAGGAACTTTAAGATGTCCTGAACTCTGGGTTTTTGGCATCTGAGACTTGCCTAGTAGAACATGGTTCCTGCATGGCGCTCGTTTTCTATGCGTTTTGTAACAGCTCTCACATAAATGTTCCATACAGTTCTTGCAGAAGCCATGTGCGGTTAATTTTATACCATCTTTGCAACATGGGTCACAATATATCTGTGCATTTACCCCAACTGCAGATCTTGAATAACCTTTAGTGGGGTCTCTCTTTTTTCCAGACACTTCCATCTTCAATTGAAGTTATTCTGAAAATATGCAAAACGTTTTTAAAAAAATGTTGTTATAGCTTTATCACATACACATATATTAAAGATACCGTATATCATAACGACTGGAACTATTGTGACGATTGTTCTATTCTGCCTAGTTTAAATTATATGCATCATGCGGGACGCATGATTTTTGAGAGACGGGGGTAATGTGACGATTGTTCTATTCTGCCTTGATTCTGTAATGATATTTAGTGGTTTTGTACCTAAATTGTCGGTAAATTAAATTGTAAACAAATATGCTTTCTTGTGTTTAAAAATAGAGTTTGATCTTTTATAAATAAGTAAGAAATACATAAAAACTAAATTAATAGATTTAACAACTTATTTGTAGCAATAATTTGATATAATGGGGCATATTTTTATTATTTCTAAAATGTCAGAACTATTCGTCCTTAAAATCATTCGAACTCATGCCATTCGTACCAATATTCGAAACATTATCAATATCTTTTGGATGCTTGAGATCCTCAACTTCACCAAACGATTATTAAATACAGCTACGTTATTGGGTATAAATAGAGCTCAAAGCTGCTGACAGTCAGTCTCTGTCCAGCTGCCGAAGTGTCAACACCACAGAATTAATTAAATAAATATTTTAGTTAAATTACTTGGGTTCTTGCACTATTTACGAAGTATTTCAATTGCATCAATTCAACATTGCGTTAGGTGTAATTGTTATTACTAAAGTATTGAAAACTTGATATCCAAGTGGTTTTTCTATATATATGAAATAGCTTAAAAGTGTCACCCTAATTTTATATAAAGTTCATGCGAAGCATATCAACTATAAAGGCACATTACTGTTATAACATTAGTTAATTAAACTTGATTCCAAAGTTTGAATAAATCATTTTATAATCATTTGTAACCAATCAACTGGCAAAGTAGCCATAAGAAAAATTATATATATAACAGCTAGCCCGTGCACGTTACAAAATTGGCGCCCAACATGGGACACTTCTAGCTTAAGATAGGCTTACTTACCCTAGACTTTTAAGAACATGGCTGAGTATAGAAGTAAATGGTCCGATGAAGACTTTTGTTATATGTACGATGAAATGGAAAATCTTAGGAATGAGAATCGTAGGCTGAAACTCCAGAGAGAGATTGATAGTCTTCAAAGACAAATTGACCAGACAAGTATTGAGCTGGCTACATCAACACCTGCTATGGTAAAAACAGAGAATACTTATGAAGGTTTTACACCAAGTAGAAAGACTACCTCAAAGCCTAGACGTCTTTTGCCTTCATTGCCTGTTCAAAGTGAAAATTATGAGAGGGATGTGAAAGACAGAATGATCACCCAAAGACGGAGGATTGTTGACTTGCTACCCCCTGAAACTCCAAAAGAACAACAGAAATTGGATAACAATCAAACTTCAGACAAAAGTTTTGATTACAAAGTAAAAGATTCAAGGTCTACTTTTATGAAACCTGCAACTTATGACGGAACTTGTGAATGGACAAACTATAAAGCACACTTTGACGCTTGTGCAAGTTTGAATGGTTGGAATGAAAATGAGAAAGGTTTATACTTATCTGTATCTTTACGAGGACAAGCTCAAGGAGTGTTCGGAAATTTGACAACAAAGACACACAATTATGAGGAACTTGTGAGAGCACTTGAAGATAGATTTTCACCAAGAAATCAGACAGAGTTATATAGAGTTCAGTTGAGAGATAGACATCAAAAAGCTACTGAATCAATGGCTGAACTTGGACAAGATGTTCGTCGTCTTGCAAACTTGGCGTACCCTCATGCTCCTATAGATGTTCGTGACACTTTGGCTAAAGAACAATTTATAGACGCACTTGTAAATTCAGACATGCGTCTCAAGATAAAACAAGCTAGACCCATTGATTTGAATGATGCAGTAAGGCATGCTGTAGAACTGGAAGCTTTCTACAGGGCTGAAAAGAAGCAGCAAGGAATAATCAGAATTATACAGACAGATAACTTGTATGAAGAGTTTGAAGAACTTCAAACTGTTGTATCTTCTTTAAAACAAAGTGTTGACAAGATGCAGCGTCAAGGAAGATATGAACGTCAAGATAACAAATATGTTAAGACACCGAATAGTTATGATCAAAGGCGTATACAACATTTTTCACAAAAGAACTTTCACCATCGTTATTACAATGAAAATAGACAAAGAAAACCTTACATTAATACCTCTGTTTATAAGCGATCTGATAGTGGTTATACAAGAAGAAATCGTACAGGGCGAAATTGTAATGAAGTACATGGACAAAATTTACAAAACAAAAGTACTCACGCAACTGACAAAACAACAAAGAGCGTAAATGACAAACAAAATATCAATTCGCCAGGACATTTAATGGCCGGTTTATATGCTTATGGAAAGGTTGGTAATGTGTCAGTCAATTGCTTAGTAGATACAGGAGCTACCGTTACTGTTATCTCAGAAAATCTTTGGCTTAAACTTAAGAGCAAGAACAAAATTACACCTTTTGAACTTTCTGTATCATCAACAAGTGGTGATCTATTAAAAGTCAAGGGACAAACAGAGATAGACCTGAGGTTTAAAAGACACCTTTATAAGACCAAGGTTGTAGTAGCTGAAATCGGAAATGATGTTGTTTTAGGTCTTGATTTTATGCAACAGTATGGTGTTTGTATTGATGTTATTAGAAATACAATGAAATTGAAAGGGCATATTGTTAATTTATATTGTACCGGTAAAATAGGGTGCTTTGGCATTGATCTATCCGATGAAGTCGATAAATCTTCTGAATCTACGACTGTCAAATGTAGAGAGACAGGACCAGAAGTAAAGCAGAAAGATAATGTTCAAGTAGAAACAAAAAGAAAACAACGTAAAAATCGAGATAGGGCTAAGCATTATGAAAGTTCTATTTTAAGTACTTCAATGGCGGGGACAAAGACAAGCGAAAGCAAAGGAGGCAGTGTGAAAAATGGAAACCAGATTATGCAACCACTGTGCCCTGTATGTAAGACGAGCATTTCGGAGACTGTTAACTTCGAAGGACATATAACTGAATGTAGAAAGAGAGATGAAAAAAGAAGAACATGCACAAGATGTAGTAAGGTTTTCCTTAAATTACAGTATCTGAAGAGACATATGAAAATAAAACACGGGCTAGAGTCTGATTTTCAAAGATGACAAAGTGATTCAAGTTAAATAAAGGTGAACAAGTTAAGAAACAAGATGTGGAAGAAGAAGACTGTGATCTTGATCCAGATATGGAACTATATGTCTCGTTTATAAAGATATGATAATTCTTGTGATATAAGCAGAATTAAAAAAAAAAATATATATAAACGCATATGTCTTTGGTTATTTTATTGCGTAAAAGTTGTAATATAGTTTAAATTATATGCATCATGCGGGACGCATGATTTTTGAGAGACGGGGGTAATGTGACGATTGTTCTATTCTGCCTAGTTTAAATTATATGCATCATGCGGGACGCATGATTTTTGAGAGACAGGGGTAATGTGACGATTGTTCTATTCTGCCTTGATTCTGTAATGATATTTAGTGGTTTTGTACCTAAATTGTCGGTAAATTAAATTGTAAACAAATATGCTTTCTTGTGTTTAAAAATAGAGTTTGATCTTTTATAAATAAGTAAGAAATACATAAAAACTAAATTAATAGATTTAACAACTTATTTGTAGCAATAATTTGATATAATGGGGCATATTTTTATTATTTCTAAAATGTCAGAACTATTCGTCCTTAAAATCATTCGAACTCATGCCATTCGTACCAATATTCGAAACATTATCAATATCTTTTGGATGCTTGAGATCCTCAACTTCACCAAACGATTATTAAATACAGCTACGTTATTGGGTATAAATAGAGCTCAAAGCTGCTGACAGTCAGTCTCTGTCCAGCTGCCGAAGTGTCAACACCACAGAATTAATTAATAAATATTTTAGTTAAATTACTTGGGTTCTTGCACTATTTACGAAGTATTTCAATTGCATCAATTCAACATTGCGTTAGGTGTAATTGTTATTACTAAAGTATTGAAAACTTGATATCCAAGTGGTTTTTCTATATATATGAAATAGCTTAAAAGTGTCACCCTAATTTTATATAAAGTTCATGCGAAGCATATCAACTATAAAGGCACATTACTGTTATAACATTAGTTAATTAAACTTGATTCCAAAGTTTGAATAAATCATTTTATAATCATTTGTAACCAATCAACTGGCAAAGTAGCCATAAGAAAAATTATATATATAACAGCTAGCCCGTGCACGTTACACTATCACTGCGTTTGATAAATAGGCCTTGCAAACATCTTTAATTTTTCTGATAAAAATGATCAGCTCATGGACAAAACCTAACTTTTTATTTATTATCAAGTGTAAAATTCACTGATAGAGGCCTTTATAAGTGAATGTCTGTCAATGGTTAAGGTCAGTTTTTGAGTAACATAAATTGAAAGTTTGCTCCTATTAAAATGTCGCTTTGTCCAAGCATAAACCAAATACATCATTTAATAACAGAGGTGAAGCAAACAAATGCCTTATTTTTAAGATCATTTTAAGATTAAAATCATTTTCACGTTAGGCAATCATGATGCTGTTTCACAACGTAATGTCGCATGAAGGTTTTGTCCAAAGTCTTTTTATGCCCAAATATTCGTATGAATTATAGCTATTAAATTCGTTCATTTATAACAAAAATGAAGATAAGAAAACAACAGGACGTTCCCTTTAAAGAGCGAAAATATTTGAGATTGATGTACATCTTATTTGCTCTTTTTTTGATATTTCAAAGTTTCGTTAACCTTTTCCCTCATATAAATTTGAGATTTTGAATTTAAGTTTGAGAAATGTTGTTAAAAAAGTAACCACTTTTTTGGCACGGCCCCCCATCCAAATGATACATCAGGGGGTTGCCAGAATAGGGATGTACCCCCTTCTGTTTGGGGGTTTGAAGGGGTGGTAGTCCCCCTCATCGCCAAGAAAATTTTGGACATGTGACAGGCTAAAAATGGCCTCAGGTCGATCTTAAGGTGACGTGTAACCAACGCTGAAAAGCCTTTTACTCTTTTTCATTGCATTTAGAAGTTGCAGCACTTTGAAATCAGTTTTGATGGAAAAAACAATGCAAACTAGTGATTTTTCGCAATTTTGATACGTTGCCATGGTAACAGGAAATTTAAGATTGAGCATGTTGTTACAAAGCTTATGGTTCAGACAACATATGTGCCAAGTTTCATCAGTATTGAAGCCTTTTTCATAGTTTGATAACAGTGTGAACTTGTAACAGGAGGCTTTTCGATGAAAACGGCCATTTTTCACAATATGCTCATGGGGTAAAAGGTTAAATAATGAATAGCTATTTGATGAAATGTATGATAGCTCATTTACTCCACTCATTACTTATATAGTGGGTATTCAAGTGTTTTTTCTATAAATACGGATTTTTTTTTTTTCGTGGAGCGGTTAAGTCGCGTGCTGTACAATGGCACGGTAAAGATGATGTCATTTTACCGTTATGAATGATTTTGTAATTCATACGCTGTTGTAAGAAAGTAGTTACGGTTGTAATGACAAAAAATTTCATTGAAAATAAAGATAAAAAAAATTAAATTATAATGGAATATGCAAGAAAAAATATCTGACATGTTTGCGGTTCGGATCGGAATATCCGTCCCGAGGGACGGATATTCCTATCTGAACCGCAAAATATGACAGATATTATTCATAATGCACAAAAAAAAAAAATAAAAAAAAGTCTTTGAGAAATGAAACTAAAAGCATTTCTATGGAATCACCTTAGGTGACAGCACTCCACACTAAATTTCAAGTTTCTGCCGTCAATGTCCTACAAGCAATATGTCTGATAAATCGATCTGATCCCAAACTACACAACCTGGAAAAAGAAAACACATTTTGTTAAGAACATATATGTCATAACATTGCAAATCTGTAATGAAATCATCCCATGTGCAACAGTCAGGCAGTTAAAAAAATTCCAATTCATTCCGTAAAAGCCAAAAATCTATAGTGGTCCGAGACCCAAAACAACATTTTTCGTCCCTCCGGCAAAAAATACCTGCAAATATACGGTCTACAGAAACTCTGTCACTGCTTTAGCAACTCCCTATGCATGCAAAATATCACAAAGAAATAGGTGCTTGGCCTTGTAGATTTTTTGCTATTGCTGAAAGTTTGTACCCCCCTGCAAAATTACTTGTTTTCACCGAGCATGCTGTTTAAAAGCAATGTTTACAAACAGTGGCGGCCTTGACATCTATAATTATTAGCATGTGCTTTCTAACCATGTTTTCGAATTTGCCAATGATCATATTACATGTCACAAAAACAAATTTCATGCTGAAAATGCATTTTAAAGACAACCAGTCATTTAAATCCACAATAGTCACTATATCCATGAAATCCTCCCTGGCCATTCGAAGCTGTGGCTTCATTTAGTGTGGTGTGCTGCCTTAATTAAAGCCGTAAACAAAGTATACTATAGTACATTTAAACATGACTAGAATAACAGAGACATATTAAAAGTAGAACTTATTGTTTTATCTGGGGAAACAAATTCCGCCATACAACAAACATTAAAACATAATTATCATAATAGAGAGAAACAAACAGAAATATGAACAAATTCCATCCTGAAATATGAAAACATCTGAATACATACAAATGTGTATAAATGTGTCTTTATGTGTATCTCGTTGTAAAAGAACAGTAATTTGTACAATTTTAAAACAGAAAAATGAAAAATTGTAACGAAGGAGACAAAAATTTAGGAGCTCTTCAAAGAAAATAATTGTGGAGGCCAAGGAGGAAAGGGAGGTGGTGGAAAACTAAATTTTTCATGTGAAACTATCAAAAGTTGTACAGGAATGAAAGCCACGCGCTTTGTTTCTTTGTTCAACGAAATGAGTGAGTGCGCATGTGCAACTATATCCAAATATAGACATGCGTTACGCTGCTAGCTTACTGTAAATATTCTAAGCTGTAAATACTATACAATAAAGAGTATGGCTGCACTGTAAATACCCTAAACTGTAATTACTATAACACAAAGGGCAAGGTGCTTCCGCCAAATTTATATGAACCACCTCTGCCATAAATCATTTTATGATAATAAAATATATTTATGGGTGGCAGGTGGTTCGGTTACATAGATTCGGGAGTTAGCGTAGCTTGTAAAACAATAAACAACTCGAGATTAATAGAATCTATCATTGGGTTAGATAGAGGATAGGGAAATCCCAACCCGAGGGTGATCGGTTCCATCGGGAACGAGCCTTGGCGAGTTCCCGATGGAACCGATTGCCCGAGGGTTGGGATTTCCCTATCCTCTATCTAACCCAATGGTTGATTATTTTTCTCACTCACCTGAACACACAAATATCAGTGAATCTACTTGCTACGCCCATTACAACGTACCTAGTTTTGAAAAGGGGGCGGGGCTTAGGCGCTTGACTTTCTATGATTAAAAAGCATTATGTACGTCCGCAAAAAAATCTTCTGACCAAGTTTATGTGTGAAAAATTTAATGAAAATAAATTCATATGAGACCCCTCATGAAAAAGCAAGGTTATCATGATGAAACACATCTATATTAAAAACGGAAAGTGCCATAATATAAGTGTTTATAAGGAATTCAGTCCATACTTCAATGGTTGACAAAAAAGCGTTTACTGTTTGCAAAGATTTTTCTACTTTTTCGGTTATTTTGGCCGAATATTCAATTAAAATATATCAAAATGAGATTCGTCATCAAAAAGCATCGTTATCATAACAAAAAACATGAATGTTTTTCAGGCAAAGTGTCATAATATCCGATTTTACGAAGAACGTTTCGATATTTTAAAGTGTGCTATTTTTAGTAACAGATCGTTATTGGAAAGGGCGGATCTAGGTAGAGTAGGACTCATTGCAGTGTGAAAGTTAATATCAACCTATTTTGATTCCGTAGACAATTTAATAGATTAGCTTACACATTTTTAATACATTTTGACCTTTTGACGTTTAATTTTTGTTAAAATAGGAGTGAATCGCGTATTATTAAGAACTGCTGCACGTTGAGTGTGAGATAAGCCCATGTGAGATAAGATTTTCCAACACCGCTATTTTTAGTAACATTTAAGGATTTTTCTATCTGGTTAGTGAGAAAAATTTGTCCCAGCAAACACATGACGTTAAAATAACGTCGGATTACCCTTAGATTTTGGTCACGACGTCGGCGACCAAAATACGACGTAAATCTGACGTCCAAAAACCGATGTCTATTTGACGTTTATTTTTGACGTCGTAATAACGTCAGGTTCTGGTCGGTGTCCTGACGGTAGGTAAACAATTATTCTAACACTATCGGATTTTTTTCTATATAAACAAAGAAGGCCCGAAGCGTGCATTATTCTACAACAATGCACTCGCCGTTCTTATTATCTCTCTGTGTATTTTCACATTGAGCGCGCCATTTTGTTTGAAAAATCCGATATATGAAAAACAATTTTTAGTCGAATTTTGTTGTGAAAATTATCTAGAATGGAAGAAAATGGTCTAACTAAGAAAATGAATCCGGACACCAATATCTTTAATTCAGTCGTTAACGTTGTACAGACGTTTAACGTGCAAAACAATCAAATCAAGTACGCTATTTTAATGTCGCAAACGAGTTAAGTTTTACATTTATTTCACTTTTAATAATTTGTATTTCGTTTGCAAAATTATAGCGTGAAATAAAATAAACAAACAAAGTTTTATCAACATTTTTAAAATTCGTTATTCTCAAAATGTTTCTACACACGTTAGATTTAACGACAGTTTTTATCAACCCACTGGAACAGCCTTTAAAGAACGTTTCTACTGGAAACTCTGAGGAGAAAACAAATTTAACCACCAAACATAAAGTCCAACTTTATAATAATAATTATATTTTTTCTTGACGTGTTAGAATGGAAATAGATATTTATTCTTCGTGCATTATTGTATAATAATGCACATTTTTCGTTCAAATGCTTTGTAATTAATCACTCAGGCCTATCGGCCTTCGTGATTATATTACTACGCATTTGAACTCAAACCGTGCATTATTCTACAACAATGCACTCAGAATTGATATCTATTTCCTAAACAAAAAATAATCCTTATTCGCTGTTGTAATCATTTAAACTTTTTTTAAAATGTTATTTGGCTTACAAATGAAGTGTATATATATATATACAAGTGCCTTTCGAAGACAAAATGCACGGCGCTGCAACCTAATAAAACATATAGGTGGCGCTGTATATAGGCAAGTTACATAAGTTATTGTTATGAAAGCTATTTATAGCCACAGATCTGTTTACGAGTTCCAATCATTTAACGTTATAATATTATCATTTGTGGTACATTATATGTATCAAAATCACTAGTTTTTAATTTAATCATAGTGACAGAAAAAGGAAAGAAAACATAATTATAATTCGAATATACAGCCACGTGGATGGAAAATTCAAATTCGTAGGCGTTTCGTACGTTTTGGCTGTCAGTCAGGAATCGGGATGCATTGATAACATGAATATTCCAGATTTTCTTGAACAAAAAGGTCAGTTCAATTTATTTAACTTTATTTCTACTTTGTATTTGATAAATAATTGCATGATTGCAAGCATTCTTAAATTTGATTATCATTATTTGAACTGTTGAAGCAAAATGTCACTCAAATTTGCGATAGTTTGTTTGATAATGAATCGTTTGAAATTTGGCATGTTTTAACTCTGCTCGTGAAGCGTTTATAATGTGCCTATCAGTACTACCAAAGACAATGCTTAGTTTTCATATTTTTGTTAAACTGTGATGTTTTTGTCAGTTAAAATCTGAGAGTTGAGAATGAATTTACATGATCATGTCCCGGGTGTAGATTTTCCAAGGTTTTTGGCTCAAAATCCTTGGAAAAAAACCTCGGAGTATTGGAACAAGAAAATGCAAAACTTTGCTATTAAAAAAAACTTGGAAAAATAGGGAGAGGGTGAAAAACCTTGTAAAAAATTTCCGAGTTTTTTTTTAAAAAAACCTCGTAAAAAGTATGACCTCGGAGTATTCCCAAGGATTTCCAAGGATTTCAGAATAAAAACCTCGTAAAATAATTTCCGAGGATTTTGTTTAGAAAACCTTGGAAAATGAGTGACCTCAGAGTATTGGAACGATTTCCAAGGATTTTTAAAGTGTTTCCGTGGTTTGTTTTCCAAGGTTTTTAAATGAAAACCTCGGAAAGTTTCTCACAACTGGGAATACTGTTATATTTTCGAGGATTCTTACTTAAGGGCATCCAGGCTTCGCGAAAGTTGCCGGACCGTCGGACATGTCCGACAAAAATCAGGCCGGTCCGATATTTTTTTCCGAGTTCCGGACCTTATGTCCGGTACGAATACCGGGATATATCCAAGACCGATCAAGACCGAGTTTTCTCCCTTGAATAAAAAAATGTAAAACGAGTTTTGATTCGCCGTTTCATTTTTAGTGTCCAATCAAATTCTAGATACATACAACTTTCGATGATCTTGTACTCGGAAGAAAATGTCGGTGTTACTGCATTATTAAATTATTACGCCAGGCAAAAAACGTAAATTATCTAATGAAGGAAAAAAGCGAAACAAAAGAAATACGAGTCCAGGCGCCTGCCGAGAAAATTTGTGGGTAAATGGAAAAATGGCCGCTCGTGGTTGGTTTTTAACGAGGAAGAAAATAAGATGAAATGTACATTGTGTCATAAATTTTATAAAGATCATATGATGATGATGATTTTGATCATGAATGTTTAAATTTCCAGACAGAGTCCATCAATCTGGATAAACTGATGTTTTATTTAAGAGAATAAAATTGTGTTGCAAATCTTTAAAAGTTCCAATGTCTTTAAAAAAAACAAAGGTATTTGTATTTTTTATACATATATTTGGAAAAAAAATTCGGTCAGACAAAAGTTCTTTCGGTCAGACAAGAATTGAAAGTTTGTCTGACCGAATGTCAGGCAAATGTTTCAGCAGTTTCGCGAAGCCTGGGCATCAGAGAATTTTCCAAGGTTTATTTGAGCAAAAACCTTGGAAATTTCTAGAATATCCATGGAAAATCAGAAAATATAACATCCAATCAAATATTCTGAAAAGAGCAATTATATTGTCCTTTTAAGGAATTAAGAAACTTATTTGTAATAATACAGAGCAAAAAATGATCACATGACTCACTGAAACATTTAATGTCAGTGTGAAGTAAATAGTAATGCACTACAAATGAAAAGTTAAGTTAGAAGTCTTTAATGGTAAATATTACACTCAAATGTTCAGTTATAATATTTTGGAATCCGGTTAAATTTTAATGTATTCAAATATCTATCTTTTGAATTCCTGTTCACTCTTCATGATTTTTAAATGTCCCTTAGTTTTTCCCTCACCATCACAGGGGTCACATGTGGAAAATGCTCCAGGATACAATTCCTGAAATAAATAAAGTTAACATTTAATAAAGTACAGCCATTGAAAGAAGTTAGAAAAACAATTATATAAAATCACCACTGGGCTCTTCCCTCTCCATTGGGCGCTTCCCTCTCCATGTGGTCAGGATCAAAGACTTCAAACTACTTGCCTTACAATATTGTATTTTTGACTCCTGAAGCCAGGATGGGCTTCTTCCCTCTGAGGGAGCTATCCAGCCCAGGATTAAGGAACACCTGTGGTTATACTCAGGACAGTTCAGTATGTGTAGGCAATCAGAATTACATCATTTAATTTCTTTTTTATTAATCAATAAAAAAAATGATACATTCCTTAAACGTTTCCATAGACAAAAATATCAGTTCACTGTTGATATATATTGTTTTAAAAAATCAGCACTTTTGTGAAAAGAAAAACATCTTTTGAGTGATCCAAAACTACTTGAATTACAAGTTGTTCAAGACCATTGATTAAAATGAAGGCTTTAATATTTTCAAATGACCTTTTCTGTAGTTACTTTTAAATGTTTGTCTACGGTTTTGAAATAGTGAATTTAATTTTTTTCATGTTGATTTCTTTTTTTCCTATTCAGTACTTAGTGTCAGGATTTCAAGAAAACTTTGGTAAGCAGTGTGACAATTCTGCGATGTTAAGAAAAGAAACGATGTCTGTTACTATTATTTTAGATTATGTCATACTGGATGTTACAAACTAAAGCACTCTAAAAATATTGCAAAAAATAACGCTTTTGAACATAAGGTGATTCCGATTGCCTACACTAATTGTATCTGTCTGCTCAAAGTGACATCTGCATCATTAAAGCTGGAGAGTCATCATGTAACATTAATAGCATTTCCAACAAAGTATCAATAAAAAAATCAGTTCCAGAAACCTTTATTCATTCAAATTTCAAATTGAAACTTTCAAAACCTAGTTTTAAAACAAAAACATTCTATAGTATATTCCTTGAAGCCTTTCCTGGTCTACAGTTGGCTTCCTTAATCTGGATGCCAATGATATACTATGATAAAACACAGCAAAGCTGGATTGCCATCTTCTTGTAGTTTAGAACAGTCTTGCAAACTTGCTTACAAGCTGACTCTGTAATTAAAAATTTGTAGATTCAAATAATAGATGAAAGATGAAAGTTTATAAATAATGTCATCATAGTTTCATGCACTCATCTTGTTCAATACAATCATAGACAAAAATAACATTAATACTCATAAAATATCCTCTAAACAATTGTATTTAAACTAGCTTACATTTAGGTTAAAAATATAGATCTACAATAGTTTGTATTTAATACTTATCTGAAAAAAAAAAAACAACAACAGATTTTATGCATAAATGTATCTAAAATTATTTACCTGAACCTTTTTACTATCACTTGTTTCTTTTGTTTATCTTCCTGTCCCAGGTCATTGATCTTTAGGTTCAATTACAACAACCAAACATTTCCTGAATCTATCTATCTATCTATCTCTGGATACTGCCAACCCCTCTTACGAGTGTTAAAGGCAGGAATTTAGTGCACGTCGGATTGTTAGTAAAAGGTGAAGAGAAAAGCTAAAAAGAAAAGTCCAAACATTGACATGCTTGGAAGGTGAGACTGAAAATGTATTCTAGTCATGGTTAAAATGTTAATAGTGAAACAAGATGATAAGAGATAAAATAGTTTAAAAACACTGGGAGTAAGACTAGTACTGCAAACCCACCACTGCCTGTTTGAACTGACTCAGGTTGGGCAGGGTGGCAATGTTACTAGGAAGTTTATTCCATAGTATAATGCTATGAGGGAAGAAAGAGTAACTTATGGTAGTCGGAGGATACCTGTATTTGACGTAGGGATAAGGGATGCATATGTCTGGTTAATCTATGTGGGGTTTGAACATAAGTTGGGAGATTAATTGCAACTAGGTTGTGGTATATCTTATAAAACATTATCAGTCTACAGTCCAGTCTGCGATGTTCAAGGGATCGCCAGCCCAGTTCTTCCTGCATGGCTGTGACACTAGAGTGAGGGGAGTAATCCCTTTTAACCCATCTTATTGCACGTCTCTGGATCATCTCAACTTTGTCAATATTGGTTTTAGTATAAGGAGACCAAATAGATGAGGCATATTCAACCTGTGGGCGGACCAGGGACTTGTATGCTAGTTCTTTTACTTTCTCATTTTTAGTGATGACATTTCTTTTAATAAAGCCAAGGGATCTGTTTGCATTGGAAGTTATTCGAGATATATGTGTATTAAATTTAAGGTCAGCAGATAGATCTAGTCCGAGATATTTAGCATTTGTAACAGACTCTAGGATTTGGCCATGGAGCATATATTTGTGTTTAATTATGGTCTTATTTTTGGTGATATGGATGACTTGGCATTTTGAAGGGTTAAACTCCATGTCCCACTGCTTCTCCCACAGAACCATATTGTCTAGATCATGTTGGAGAATCTTGTCACACTTAGATAAATGTTTTCTTTGAAAATTCCAAAATATGCTCCCTAACATTTAAAACAAGATATGTCCAAAATTGCTTAAAATAAATCCAGGTTTGCACTTCTTCCAACTATAACCACTTGACCCATTGATGTCTGAGATTCAAATTTTTCAACAGTATAACTGAAGGGGCAATCATAATGTGAAACAGGGGTGATCCCAAAATATCAAAGCCATCATCATTTTATTTTTACATTAATTTTATTGAAGGTACAAATATATCAAATGATAAATAAAAGTAAAACTTGAAAATTATAAGAGAATCACAGTTGCAGTGTCATTTTAGACTGTTTTGGATTGTATAAAAACCCAGACTCCCCCTGAATAATCACATGGAACAATCTGGTCTATCCCAGAATGCTCAATGAGAAGATTGATCATGCATAGATTATAAGAGGGAACCACCTGGGGTGCCATTAGTTTTATCTGATCAGTGTGTTATATTCTGTGTGTGAAAACTAATAGTGGATGCAGTATTTATTTATCTTAATTATAAGAAAGTATCAAGCATACATATTTTACACATTAATTGTACATAATTATATATTAAAAGGACAATTAATAACTATTTATGTTTATTGTACACATAATTAATGGCAGAGTAAATTGTAATCTGAATGTATGTCACAGACTTGCTTAGTAGAATATACTATTTTATATGGCATAAAAACATATATTAAAGATTAATAGCATTCTTATTTCAGTGTTGCTTACAGGCTGTCAAGAAACCCTAAGTTAAGTCTATATAATTATATAGAAAGAAACTGCAGGAAAAATACTGATGCATTTAGAAACTAATAGACATAAACACTGATTGTTTCTTTTTGTATAATTATAAGTTTTGCTCTCTTATTTATTCTGAAAAATGGAGAAGATATCTAGTAACAATAATTATAAATAATAAGAAAAAAATATGAAAATAAAAAAAATAAAATTTTCAAGTCTTTCTGATCATCAGTTATTTGAATAATCTTTATCTTATTATGATTAGTTACAATACCTTTATAGCCATTAATAAAAGGTATTTTATGGCAACAAGGAATTTACATTGTATTTAACTTTTCCATGTTTTCACACTTAAATTTTTTTAATTGATTCCTCCCACAAAAATGGCTTCAGAAGATTAAAGTACAAATTTATTGAAAAGGAAGTTGGCCATTGACAATGTCCATACTAAAAATTGATTCCCTGGACCAAATCTCTCCTTTCCATGCTGTTGGACAATTGTTTGCTCTGACCATGGATTAAGAAATATCCATTGGCAATCTACAGTTGGGTTGTTATCTTAGTTCGCTTTAACTGTTGATTATTGCTTTTGATGCCCATTATAAGTTAAATCATGATTATGTCTTAACATTTTCCGAGATGTATAACAATTATATTTATCAAGTGTCCGGGTTATCTATGCGTCGGAGTATAACTCCGACCAGTAAACAAAGTATACTATATAATAGTATACATTTAAACATGACTAGAATAACAGAGACATATTAAAAGTAGAACTTATTGTTTTATCTGGGGAAACAAATTCCGCCATAAGCATACTGGTTGGGGACCACCAAAACCGGACAACCACCAAACCCGGACGGCCCCAAAAATGCTTAATTTAGTATTTCCTTTGGTCAGTGGTTGTCAGTCACTTTTTTATCAACAATAAATGCATGTTTCTTCTAAAATTAAGTAAATAAATTTATTTCAACCTCCGTAAATGGTAATATTTTAATAGCTATTTCAAGAATGTTGACCTAGTAATTTGGGGGTCAAGAAAGCAATGCCTGACCTCATATAACAGCTATAATCATTTGCAGAGAAAACAATAGAATATCCAAAACTTCAGCATTTGTTGCTGAAATACTGTATAACATGTTAAAAATAAAAAATTAAAACACCCAAGCTTTTATCTGAATTAAATCACATCATGTACATATCTGTCCGGACACATGGTACTGTAGTGTAGACAATTAAGGTTATTTTTATATCCTACTGGTCGAGCCTCAGATATAAGTGTCAATACAATCAGAAATAAACAAACTAGTTTGTTAGTTAGGAGAAGAACCTAGCTGAACTGTGTCAAATTTTTAGCTCTCTAGGTTAAAAATTATGAAATCTGTACGGAAAAATGTTAAAAAAGTGTCCGGTTGATGGTTCCCGACCAGTAAAGGCCTTATAATTCCCAGAATCAGGTGATATTGTATTTGTTCTACTTTCGTTTTCATATTTCAAAGTATGAATTTTGCATTTAATTTCTAAATGTGAACATATATACAGTATACCTTTATAAAAAAAAGTCAGAGAAAATAAACAATTAATATCCCCCAAAATTTGTCGGAACAGGTAGAAATTTAAACCCGAAATTTAAGATTTGCCTTTTATTTATTTATACTGTTCAGTGTTCTTTCGTTTTCAATATTAACCGTCGTAAATTATTCTTCTGACATAATTAAATGTAGATCCAATTTGTTATTTAAAATGTTGTTTAACTTTAAATTATTCTTGATGTAATGAAAACTATTCACAATCTTTACCTGATTATTCAATTTCTGGTGAAATAAACGACTTCTTGTTTTGTCATTGACAACGGTGATGTAGTGTGGCAATACCACGTGACTATGACGTAATTTTCGGCATCATTTCCAAGACAAATGTTGCTCGATTCGGAAAAGAAAATAGCCGTAAATATTTTATTTCTGTACCAATTTCTCTGGGATATGCACCAGTCTACGGGGAAAAATATAAGCTTTCCACAGAATATTGGATCTTCGTCAGTTTATAAGCCGTTTTATCAAACACTTTGCATAACCTTGGAAGTTGCTTGTATTAGAGCGGGCTTCAGTTGCAAGCTATTTCGTTTTCTGGTCTGGTCATTTATACGGAAAAGAGAAATTATGTGTCCCTTAAATATGATGATATAATTTTACCTGAAATAAATCTAGATCTATTTAATTATTTTCCTAATTTGCTGGAAATCTAGTGTATATGGCGAAAGAAAATGAAACGTTCCATTTTAGGATAATCTATGACATTCTCATTTTATTGTATATTCTAAAAAGGAACTGAGACCCTATTTATTAAATACTGCCTGTCCCTTTCAATACTAGAATCTGTTTAGGTTATTTTCATCTTGTTACAAAATATTGTTTTTATGTATTTCAACTCCTATCCTCGAAGCATATATGTTAGAAGTGTAAAGTTTATATTATAATAATAGTTGTTCTGCAAACCCTATTTCACTGTAAAATTTGTACAATTTTATAGTCCCAACATTTTGTCATTACCGAAACACGATATTTATTGTCCGCATTTCAAATGTAAATCCGAACAATAGATTTAACTTGATGACGTCATCATTAAAGTTTTTTGGCGGTAATATTTTAAATTTCTGGAATTTATGGGAGGCCGGGCACGGCAAAGGTGCTCCCGATGGCATTGGTTCATGTGTTAAACGATTAGCTGACTCTGGGACATAAGATAATATGTAATAAGACATATCTTATGTCCCAGGCTGACTCTCTTGTATTACATGACAAGCAAGATGTAACAAAGGCCGCTGAGCTGTTAGAAGGGTTGACAAAGCTGGGCACAAAGATTGACCTGTATGAAGTAACACAGGCGGACATTGATTCATTCAATGA
>NW_026863167.1:0-62973 GCF_026571515.1 Ruditapes philippinarum | reverse complement strand
TCCTGAGGGGGACTCCCCCAAATTTTTTTGTCGGGGCCCCTTAATTCGTCCTTGTCGTAGAGTAAACACCCAAGGATACTGTGAATGTCAAGAAGTCTAAATACAATGTCATGTTCATTTAGAAAGAAAACAGTGGGATATCAAAGTAAATTTAATGTATCTTCCAAATTTCTTCAGCATAGAACACTTGAATTATTAGAAAATATAGCATATCAATTAAACTACATAAACTAGCACTTTAAAATATTTAGGATAATTAACCATGCACAGGCTGGTCTGGATCCATGCTGGTCGCAAACACATTATGTTGGTTTTGTCATGGTGCGGCTTATTTATAAATGAATATTTTATTTGTTTTGTAGGTATATGCATCTTGTCGGTAACCTGATATTTCAGTTATTGCTGGGCCTACCTCTAGAGATTGTACATAAATGGTGGAGAGTTCTTATTGTCTACTTCTGTGGTGTTATCGCAGGTAAGTTCTGGAACAGCTGGATACTTCCTGATATCTCCCTTGTGGCTGAGGGGTTGCCTTAAAAGGTTAGGGCATCAGAATTGCAGCCACCGTTTATCCCTGCATGATCGTAAGAGGCAGCTGAATGGTTTCAAATTACTGTAGTGACTATTTGGGTTCGAATTACTGGAGTCTATGCAACTTTTAACTAAAGCAGGTGAGTTGGTTTTAACCCTTTGTGTTATCACCCAAGGTTGGCCAAAATCATCTTCCCTGTTTTGGTGCCATATGACCTAAATTGTTTTGGTGTGCAGTAAGACCAAACCAAGCAAACAAAACAAAATGTCTTAACATGAAAACAGTCATTGTAGACTGGCAATGTTTTGGTGTGCAGTAAGACCAAACCAAGCAAACAAAACGAAATGTCTTAACATGAAAACAGTCATTGTAGACTGGCAAGTGATATGCAGTCAGTGATTATAGAGTGAACACAATAGTCCTTGAAAAAGCTGCTGAATCATGATTATTAAAATGATAAGAGTTTAGGTGAATCGTTTTTGGACAAGAAAGAGTAATTCAATGTTTGTTTAGATATTTATTTTAGCTCAGTTATTATTAGAGGTTGAAGCTTATTAAAGCCTGTTTCCTAGAATTTATCAGTACTGGTGTCTTGTAAAAAATAATGGTTGCAATCCCACAAATCTTTGTTTGAAAGGCAGACACCTTCAGATTTTACTCTAGGCATCTGCATTTTCAGTATTCCAATACTAATACCACATAATATAATGCAAAACTTCCATTCAAAATTAGCAGTGTAATGTTTAAAGTGAGGATGTAACTTTTTTTGTCTTTCAATTTGGCAGGTTCACTGGCACATTCATTGACAGATCACAATGTTGCCTTGGCCGGTGCTAGTGGAGGTTGTTACGCTCTTATAGGTGCCCATCTGGCTTCAGTTGTAGTGGTAAATATATACAGAAAAATATTACTAGTCTTTAAAGTGACATTATGCTCATTTTTTCATTGTCAAGTTAAGCTGAATTTTCTATATATTTCAAAAGTTTGATTGTTATAATGATGATTGACCAACAATTGATATTTGAAAGTCTTTCGGATAAATATAAAAAGACTGCCTTACTCTTTTTATAAATTGTACGTTACAGGTAATTTCCGATGGATATTTATAGAAATGTATTTTGGTCACGTGCGCTATCTTTAGCTCATGCATAGTAAATTATGAAATTGAAAGTAATTATGGGAAAATATAAACTTATTTTGTCTTTGACCTCTTCACTAATTATATACCCTTGGATGGGCATAATGTCACTTAAACAATGTATGATCCATGACTACATTGCGTACTGGTAGAGCAAAAGGAAAATTCAACAAGTGTACACAAAAACTGTAGTTGTCTAGCAAAATCATTGAGACATTCGCATAATACCAATGATACACTTAATTTATTTTGAGAGATAGTTTTCTTATGTTTTGATTGAGTAAAATGTGAATAATTTTCTATTTTCTGGAGATGCATGTAACAACAGTATGTAATGAGATCATGCGGAAAATATTGAGACATTCTTTTGATTTTATATGGAGAATGTGTATTTTATGGTAAATAGATTAAATTGTAAAAATGAATGTTTCATGTTAAAACTTCAGGAAAAAATAGTTTTTGATTTAATATTTAATTTAGAAAGTAATGATTTTGCTTATTTGAATTTATTTATTTGAATTTGAAATAGCGTTTTATATAAGTTTTAATATAAAAATGATGTTTCATATAAGTTATTAAAGATATTTTATGGTGATCTTTAATTGAAAATAGAGTGTTCAACCTATGATGTTTAGTATAATAATTGATGTTACATATAATTTCAATGTGAAAATAGGTGTTTTATATAATTTATAGTCAACAAATAAGTGTTGCATATAAGTTCTAACTAAATATTGAGTGTTTATTTTATTACAGAATTGGTCCGAGATGAACCACGAATGTTGTGATGGCAATCCTATAAGGTTCTTACTAAGTGCACCTGTCAGACTCACTGTCCTGCTATTGTTAGGTAAGATTCTTACTAAGTGCACTGGTCAGGCTCACTGTCCTGCTATTGTTAGGTAAGGTTCTTACTAAGTTGCACCTGTCAGACTCACTGTCCTGCTATTGTTGGTAAGATTCTTACTAAGTGCACTGGTCAGGCTCACTGTCCTGCTATTGTTAGGTAAGGTTCTTACTAAGTGCACCTGTCAGACTCACTGTCCTGCTATTGTTAGGTAAGGTTCTTACTAAGTGCACCTGTCAGACTCACTGTCCTGCTATTGTTAGGTAAGTTCTTTTACTAAGTGCACCTGTCAGACTCACTGTCCTGCTATTGTTAGGTTAAGGTTCTTACTAAGTGCACCTGTCAGACTCACTGTCCTGCTATTGTTAGGTAAGGTTCTTACTAAGTGCACCTGTCAAACTCACTGTCCTGCTATTGTTAGGTAAGGTTCTTACTAAGTGCACCTGTCAGACTCACTGTCCTGCTATTGTTAGGTAAGGTTCTTACTAAGTGCACTGGTCAGGCTCACTGTCCTTCTATTATTAGGAAAGTTTCTTACTAAGTGCACTGGTCAGGCTCACTGTCCTGTGATTATTAGGTGAAGCTCTTGCTAAGTGCTCACTGTTCTGCTATTATTAGGACCAGTCAGGCTCACTGCCATGTTATTATTAGGTAAGGTTCTTGCTAAGTGCACCTGTCAGGCTCATTGTCCTTCGAGTTTTAGGTAAGGTTTGTGCTAAGTGTACCGATCAGGCTTGAAGAACTGCCAGTAAAACCCACTGAATGACTCTGTATATTCATATTGTGACCCCCTATAGAGTTTAAAACGTAACATTCATTAGGTGAGGCTCTTGCTAAGTGGCGGCATGGCCGAGTGGTTAACGCGTCGGACTAGTAATCTCATGATCGTTAGCCGCATGGGTTCAAACCCCGTCAGGGGCAAGTCGTTGTTTCCTTGAGCAAGAAACTTTACACTCATTGCTCAGTACTGGTTGGTTCCAGGAACGGATTCTAAAGTTTGTCTGTAAGCTTATAGCTTCCTACACAATCCAACTAAAATAAATTCTGTATAAACCAAAAACGTAACACATCTACTGTTGTGTAAAGTCAAAACATGTTTATTTATATACATTGTACATGTAGCAATTATCAAATATCAAACTAAAGCAAATTATCATTAATTTTTGAGGTTTAATTAAGTATTAAATTTTTACCTCCGTTTTAGGCAGAAAAAATTCTTGTATATTTTTTAACGAAATTCTCCCTTTTTTTCGTCTTAGAATTCGTTTATTTTTGTACCCCAATGATTTAGACTGAAAAATATAAAATACCTTTGGTTTATTTTTTAATCTTTTTACTGTTTCTTTCCATTCCCTAATCCCTGATTTTATAATTTTTCTTGTTCCCCTTTGAGATAGAAGTTTTTAATTCCTTTTTCTTTTTCATTATCAATACTTAAATAGTTACTTTTCCAAGGATTTCGGGGGTTTCTAGGGTGCCTATTTATCCCAGAAAAAATCCCAAAGAAGGTCCCTAGATCTTCATCCCTCAGTAAAACTTGAAAGTTGCCCAAAAACCCAAATTTTTTGGGATGGACGTAATTTGGTAAAACCCAACAAAAAAAAACGTTTTTTTTTATAGACTGCATTTGTTTTTATGCCACCGCAGCATTTGCGATGCGGTGGCATATAGCGATTCATCTGTGTGTGTGTTTGCGTGTGCATGTGTTTGTGTGTGTGTTATATAGATTATATAGTACACTTAAAAAATCTTCTTGTGAAAAACCACTTGTCCAATTTCAACCAAACTTGGCAGGATTGATCCTTGGGTGAAGGGCTTTCAAACTTGTTCAAAGAATTTCATTCCATGCAGAAATCTGATTGCCATGGCAACAAAAAAGAATTATAAGAATATATTTAAAAAATCTTCTTGTAAAGACCCAAAAGGCCTAGAGCATAGATATTTTGCATAAGGCATTGCCTGGTAGACCCTTAACAAGCTTGTTCAAATTATAGCCCTGGGGTCAAAATTGACCCCGCACCGGGGGTCATTGGTTTTCTTTATATGTACATATAGTAAAAACATAAAATACCTTCTTGTAAAAACCCAAAAGGCCTAGAGCCTAGATATTTTGCATTCTGGTAGACCCTTACCAAGATTATTCAAATTATAGCCCTGGGGTCAAAATCAGCCCCGACCCAGGGTCATTGATTTTCACTATATGTACATATAGTAAAAACTTAAAATACCTTCTTGTAAAGACCCAAAGGCCTAGAGCTTAGATATTTTGCATAAAGCATTGTCTGGTAGACCTCTACCCAGATTGTTCAATTTATAATCCTGGGGTCAAAATTGGCCCGGTTTGGGGGTCATTGGTTTTCCATTTATGTATATAGTAAAATCTTATAGTAAAAACTTTAAAAAAAATTCTTCTAGCAATTGACAAATGCTAGAGGTTAGATATTTTGGATGAAACATTGTGTAGTAAACCTCTACCAATATTGTTCAAATTATAGCCCTGGGATCAAAATTGCCCCCACCCTGGGGGTCATTGATTTCAATACATGTATCTACATATAGTAAAAAATAAAAAAATCTTATTGTCTGAAGGTAAAAGGCTTAGAGCTTTAATATTTATTAAATAATATCATCTATAGGTACTCTACCAAAGTTGTTCAAATTTTGCCTCTAGTGTCAAAATTAGCCCCACCCAGGGGGGCATAGGTTTTCCTTATATATGTATATAATAAGAACTTAAAAAATCATCTTCTCTAAATTTACAAAGGCTAGAGTTAAGATATATTGCATGAATCACTGTGTAGTGAACCTCTAGCAAGATTGTACAAATTATAGCCCTGGGGTCAAAATTGGCCCCACCCCCAGGGGTTATTGATTTTCACTATGTACATATAGTAAAAAAATAAAAAAATTCTCTTGTCTAAAGGTACAAGGCTTGGAGCTTTGATATCTGGTATATAATATCATATATGGTCCTCTTCTGGTTGTTTTAATTATGCTCCTTATGTAAAAATTGCCCTGCCCCAGAGTAAAAACTTGAAAAATCTTCTTCTCTGAATTGACAAAGGCTAGAGGTGAAATATATGGCATGAGTTTTTGCCAAGTGAACCTCTACTAAGATTGTTAAAATTATAGCCCTGGGGTCAAAATTGGTTCTGCCCCGGGGGTCATTGTTTTTCATTTTGTACATATAATGAAAAAATAAAAAATATTTTTGTCTGAAGGTACAAGGCATAGAGCTTTGATGTTTGATATATAATATCATTTATAGGTCCTTTATCCAAGTTGTTCAAATTTTTCCCCTGGTGTCAAAATTGGCCCTGCCCGGGGGCAGTGATTCTCATTATGTACAGTAAAAACAGAAAATAAAACAAATGTTTTCTGAATGGAAGAAAGCTACAGCTTACATATTTGACTTGAAATGTTGTTTGATGGACCTGTATCAAGATTTTTTTGAATTTAACCCTTGGGTCAAAATTTTGCCTTGCCCAAGGGGATAGTGACCTACTTTCTTGTCCTTTGATGTACAGCAATGAAATTTTGACCATGTGCACAGTTTTAGTTGTAAAATTGAACTTTGATATCAGGTGACCTAGATTTTGATGATGTGACCTACTTTCTTGTCCTATGATGTACAGCTATGAAATTTGAACCATGCGGTGGCATAGCATTTTTCTCAAATGCAATCTTGTTTGTTACTGAAAGATCTTGAAATTGGTATAGACTGTTCCAAATCCGTAGCAGGTCAAATCCATTGCACAAATTCAGAAGGTTATTCTTTAATTTGTCAGTAATAACTTGGTGTATATTTGCAGCTGGTTTAGATACCGCTAATGCAGTTTATAGACGATTCTTTGATCCTGCTGGTGGTAATATTGGAATCACAGCTCATATGGGAGGTCTCATAGCAGGTAAAACATTTGTATTACTATAGTTTAAGTCTTTGTTCTATGTTCACTTCGCCAAATTCTTGAAATTTAGATTTTGTAGGGACATATGTGGTTCATGTTTAGGACTTCAGACCATTTCTCCTACAACCATGGATTTGAATCCTGGTATGAATCCTGTTAAGTGCATTTGATCCTTTAAGCTATCTAGCTAGCTTACATGGTAGGTGATTCAACTCGGGTGCCAGTTTGTGCCTGAAATAATGCCCAGAAGGGCACTTATAATATCTGTTAACAATACTGAATCACTGTAATTTTTTATTAGCTCACCTGTCACAAAGTGACAGGGTGAGCTTTTGTGATCCCTTTTCGCCCAGCGTCCGTCCATCCGTCGTCCGTCCGTCGGTCCGTAAACTTTTACTTTAAAAGACATTTCCTCATAAACCACTAAGCCAATTTCATCCAAACTTCACAGGAATGTTCCTTTGGTGGTCACCTTTAAAAATTGTTCAAAGAATTTAATTCCATGCAAAACTCTGGTTGCCATGGCAACTGAAAGAAAAAACTTTAGATATCTTCTTTGAAAAAAACCAAATAGCTAGAGTTTAGATATTAAGCATGAAACATCTTCTAGTAAGTGTCTACAAAGTTTGTTCAAATAAAAGCCCTGGGGTCAAAACTGGCCCCGACCCAGGGGTGTCATTGTTTTTAACTATATGTGTATAGTAAAAACTTAAAAAATCTTATTTTAAAAAACCCAAATAGCTAGAGCTTAGATATTAAGCATGAAACATCTTCTTATGGGTGTCTACCAAGTTTGTTCAAATAAAAGCCCTTGGGTTAAAATTGGCCCTGCCAGGGGGGAAATGGGGGGGGAGTGGGAGATCATTGTTTTTCATTATATGTGTGTAGTAAAAACTTAACATCATGAAACATCTTCTAATGGGTGTCTTCCAAGTTTGTTCAAATAAAAGCCCTGGGGTTTAAACTGGCCCTGCTGCGGGGGCCTATAAACAGGTGAGCGACCTCAGGGCCATCATGGCCCTCTTGTTCGTTAAGCCAGTTTTTATAAGAAAAGTAACTATTTATCTATTTCATTTTGTGCTTGCCTCTTAAAGGTTTGGGCTAAAATCCCATCAGGGACTTTTGATTTTTTCATGTGAGGAAGCTATACTGCTAGATGACGACACGTCAGTGGTTCTACACAGGTATCCGTTCTTGCCTTAAATAATGCAGGAAGGGGCCCCTGAGGTCTTTCTCAACCAGTAAAGCTGTGAAGTCACGGTATTTCTGTTACAGCGCCAGTGTGACTTAAAATTCAACAAAAACAAAATTAAATTTGTAGAAGATCCTTATACAATGTATTCTACTCACAGCTTTATTTATACTTTGTTATGAGAAATATTTTGTATCATTTTTAAGACTGGTAGTTCTACACCAGTGCTTGACTGTTCCTTGAACAATTGAGGAACATTTATGAGTCTTGGACTAACTGAAAACTGGAAAGCTGCAAAATTTAGTAATAGTGTCTGTAACAGTGACGCCATGAAAAAAGACGAAAGTTAAAGATAGAATCATTATGTATATAATTATTATGGCAATATTGTGTTATTCATTGACAGGGTTATTCCATTTATTATGGCAATATTGTTTTATGCATTGACAGGGTTATTCCTTTTATTATGGCAATATTGTTTTATACTTTGACAGGGTTATTCCTTTTATTATAGCAATATTGTGTTATACTTTGACAGGGTTATTCCTTTTATTATGGCAATATTGTTTTATACTTTGACAGGGTTATTCCTTTTATTATAGCAATTTTGTTTTATACTTTGACAGGGTTATTCCTTGGTATAGCAGTGATGAAAAATATCAACGAGAAGCCGTGGGAGAAGAATGTAGGTTGGGTAACTCTAGCATTGTTCCTTGTCTTCGTGTCATTTTCCATATTCTTCAATGGACTGTACAATGGGTATCCAGAAACAGATTGGACTGCCTGTTGCCCATAGACTGGTTATCTCGTTGACCATAGACATATCATAGCCTTATTCATTGCCTTTAGATAGGATGTTTTGGTTAATCAAGTGTAAAACGTTTTTTTACAAGGCATGAACTGGTGCCAAGAACAAGAGATTAAAAAAGCTATTTGATGTATGTATGCTAAAAAAGTCACTTTAAATTTTGTTAAGAAATGACTTTCCTATGTGGCAGCTGGATTTCTAGAAATGCAATATTATTGTGTGTCAGAAATGTCTATAATATGTAGGAAGCTCTAGATATTGCATTAAGCAGGCTCTCCAACCTCCCTAGTCTACTTTTCTACTTTTCTTACACGCTACTGGAGAGCCTCAAATAAGAAATGATGCAATTAAGAAACAGTTGTCTTTTTTCTTTATAAAACTGTTACCATTTTTTAAGTTTATGAATGCTGCACATACAAGTTGAGTTCTTGCCAAGATTTGCCACAACTTTTCACCAGTTTTAAAAATGTAGAAAATTTAAAAATTAAAAAAAAAGACTGTCTTACATACCATAACAATTTAATGTTTTTTTTTCTTTTCAAAAATATTTTCTCAGATTTACTATACCAGCATACTTCATTGCTCAAACACCAAATACTATCTCTAACACAAAAAACACTGCCAAATTAAATATTTAGCTTCTGTTTATATTCTTTACCAAAATGTATCAGTAATATTTTTACTTTCGCTTACAAAATTCTGGTTTTATGTTATGAAATGAAACTTCTTGAAAATGAAATTTTAATCCCTTTATCTTTTAAGAAATCATCGTACATTAACTTTATTTGATCTCCATGTTTTTGTATTTTAATTTTAGATAATGTGTGAGATTTTAAGAAAACTTAAAACGTCTATGTATATATATATAAATAATTCACAAGTAGATTAATGTGTATGGTCCTTTGTTATTTTAGATGGGGTATTTTGAAAAGCCCTGTGCTTAGAATTTTAGGAGTTGAAAAAAAAATCCACAAAAAACAACAAACGTTTTTTTACATTTTCTTTCTCTTGGACGTTGTTTTTTTATTACTTATTACTTTAGATCTTTGAAGTACGTCAGTGTTCCTTTACCAATGTCTTTCCCATGGTGCGAGCTTGTTCATTTATTTCTATTTAGGGGCGTCCGTGGCCGAGTGGTTAAGGTCGTTGACTTCAAACCACTTGCCCCTCACCGCTGTGGGTTCGAATCCCGACAGGGACTTTGGATTCTTTCATGTGAAGAAGCTATCAAGCTAGCTTACGGAACGTCGGTGGTTCTACTCAGGTGCCCGTTCGTGCCTGAAATAATGCACGGAAGGGCACCTGAGGTCTTCCTCCACCAGTAAAGCTGGAACGTCGCGATATGACCTATACTGTGTCGATGTGACGTTAAACCCAAAACAAGCAAACAAAATTTCTATTTATGGTAATGATCATACACGTCATTATAGATAGTAAATGAATATGTTGATTTGATTATTGTATAAGAGGCTTCCATAGAAGAGGGGTAAAATCCGCCGACTTTAAAATTTTTATTTTACCCGTGGGTTCCAATCCTACCAGGGACTTTTGATTCTTTCTTGTGAGGAAGCTTGTCTTGAAGTTCTACACAGGTGCCAGCTCGTTCCTTAAATAAGGTCTTTCTCAACCAGTAAGTTTGAAAGTCGCCATATGACTTTTACACTCCCAATGTGACTTAAAATAAAAAGATAAAAAACATTGGTATTGAAGTGTCTCGAACTATTTCTGTAGCCTTTCATTTTTTTTTATCAACAAAGTTGTAATATTTTGTTTGTTTTGCATATCCAGATACAATGATTGTGATAAAAATCAGAAAAAAACATAAGCAGAAAATATTTTCCGCAGTCGTTTGTGCTCACACAGGGCACCTTGATTCCAATCCCATGACATCATTATGATGTACCTATAGTACCTATAATTATTGAATGCTTTATTATTGAAATGAGTGAGGCAGGGTTGTACATTCTGTCCATACAGTTTCGCAGTGTAAGTTTCAAGATTAGCATGTCCCTAACCAATATACCAATACCTATATGACCAGTTCAGACAAGATCAATCGGCACATTCGTGCTGCCTGATCATGACCTGCACTGTACTTTATTCAATAATATGTAGAATTAATGATAAGCAAGTGCATTTAAGATACTTACTGTGGTTAGGGTTACATTAACAATTATAAACTGTTAAATGGATTGGCTGACAATTGCTTGCACATATAGATTCTCTTATCTTGTTATTGTAAATTAAATTGCAATTAGAATCAAAAATTTATGTTATATTCTGATTTATGTTTGTATGTTTTAGGGGAAATGGTATTGTACGAATAACATTTTGTTTTAATAATATGAGCCGTGACATGACAAAACCAACGTAAAGCGTTTGCAACCAGCATGGATCCAGACCAGCCTGGGCATCCACGCAGTCTGATCAGGATCCATGCTGTTCGCTTAAAAACCCTATAACAAGTATAGAAAATGATAGCGAACATCATGGATCCTGATCACACTGCGCAGATGTGCAGGCTGATCTGGATCCATGCTGGTCGCAAACCCATTATGTTGGTTTTGTCGTAACGCGGCTCATATGTGAAGCATTTTAAAGACATGAGTAGATCTATGTATTAGTGAATAGATAATTAAACTGATGATATAGTCGCTTATATTGTAGTAAAAAGATAGTGACATTATATTTTGTATTCTGAACATGAATGGTATGCCCTTTTATATAATCACTTTACTGATATATATGTTTCTGAGCGCAATATAATTGCATATTGTTATTTTCTTTTACTCTTTTTTACATATCATAAACATAAAATCTAATTGTGTTGTGATCCCTTATGTTTTTATCTTTATACATATATTGCCTTGTTTAGTTTTTTTGCATTTATTTATATAGTATTTACACATAAAGAATTTACACTGTTAGATATCAGTTGCAATCACGTTAAAATCAGTTATGGAAGTTTTTCTTGAATATATGTTATTTAAAGCATGTTTTTTTAAAAGTAACTTTTTTTTAAAGTAACGTTATTGTGTTCAGCAAACACAAAACGTATTATCTTGATTAGATTTTTACATGCAAACGCTGAATGTTTATATTGCACTTGACCGCAGTGCTGACAGGTGAGATTTAGTTGTGATAGTATGTTTTCCATTTTGTATAGACTGTTCTGTTGTGACCCATAATTTAAAGAAAAAAAATTGGTATCCCCTCCTTTTTATTCTTTTCAACTTTCACTTCAACAGAAGTTATGACAATGGTTCTGGCATGATGTATCAGTAGGTCAAAGGAGCTAAAATATAGTTAAAATGAATTTTTAAAGTCTTCCTCTCTGAATGTACAATAATATGACTGAAAAACTGTTGGGAAAAGGCGTAAAATGAAACGAACAAAACAAAAAAGTAAAAAATTGTCATGTTACATCTTTTTGTGTCGTCTGCTATAAAATTATATAAATCCCGCCATCAGGGTCAAAATTAGCACACCCCAGGGGTTCATTTAGTTTATTTTATATTTTGTGTGCAATTACGTGGTATAGAAAAGATATTTGGAATGTAGCATTGCCTTGTAGACCTTTACAAAAATATAAATCATGACCTTTGGGTAAAAAATGGGTATTGCCCTGGGGTCATTTTTGTTACGTAGAAATGTATAGGAAACAGATTATAAAATCTCTTAATAAACTACAATGCCACAAATTTTAATGTTTTGGCATACAACACTACTTAATTGCTCTTGACTGAATATATTTGTCACCAAGTTTATCTTTAATAAAGATTTGAATGTTATCATAAATCATACCCTTTAGGTAAACATTTCTCCTGCCCTTGGGGTCACTCGGTATAGGAAAACACGTTATCGTGAGGAACAACATGTCTTAGAGCTTAGATAGTGACTACCTAGCATTGTTAAGTGAAACCTCTTTTAAATTTTTTTGAAGAATTTTCGCAGGGGTGAAATAGTCCCACCACAAAAAATTGACCCAATGACTTAATAACATTAGACCTTTTTTAGCAGTTGATCTCATGTGAGCGGTCTTCGGCTATCTTATTTTATGTAACATTTTTATCAGTTTTTAATTACTCCTGTTGATTATATTTCTAGCCTTTATAAAATATATTTAACATTATTTTCAATAAATGAATTTGTATATTTTTGAAGTTTTAATTGTTGATTTACACCTATTAAAGATCCTGTATGTTGTTACTGAGGTTATATACCACACTTAAGTGAAATTTTATATATGTATATAATTATGCTTATAAAACAATTTTCAAACATCAAAGGATATGTAAAATATGTACTGCAAATATTTGTACAGATTATATGTAATCATATAAAATATATGCCTTTATGTCTTATTGGAAAATTATAGAAAATACATATTTTATTACCTTCCTGTACTTTATTTACATGAAATGTAAAATTCGGTAATATCTTTATAAATAATGCTATTTAGAACTTACAAAATTGATAAATATTAATTTGAGCGTCATATTAATGATATAAAATATGTTAGTACATTTTTGCCTCTTTGATAACTAGTTTTTCTTGTTTCTCCACCGCAGAAGACTGGAGGATAAAATGCATCAATTTATCATAGTCGATTTTTTTCTCTGTGAGTATACAAACTGCAGAGTTGACAAGTTGGCCTGGGTCAGAGGTTATAAAGTAATTTTATAAAGCTCAAACTTAAATTGATTTGATTGGTCAGAATCTGCCACATAATATTTACTGACCAATTAAAATCCTGCGATTTGATACAAGACCACAGAAAAAATGTTTCATAATCATGAGAACAGGATTATTTAACCTAGATTCCTCATCATTATTTTACTCGGTGGACCAATGTCATTGCGGATTGGTTGATTGGAAAGCTTGGATTATTCCCTTTACGACGATGATAATTATTTTAAAATCGCAGACTGTTTGATTTAGTCTGTTCATTAATGACAATGTTGCTGCAATCAATGAGCCCAAATGAAAAGAAAGATAACATAAGAGTCACATAAGTTTCCAGGGAAAAGCATGTATGTAGCACTGTTTTTTTGTCAATATATCAACTCATTTAGATTATTCTCGTGCAAAGCAATAATCAATTTTTTCTAGAACTCGCCGTCATCTAAAAACGTCTGTCGTGTCCTTGAACACAATGGTAAAAATAACGCATAGATCAACAGTTGAAATGCTAGACATTTACATAGAAAGACATGTCAGGGCTGCAAGGGTATGAGCTCAAATAAAGCAGTACATTAGATGTCAATTGAGTGATAATACTTTAATTATAAATGGCTCTCCATGTTAAAGCATTTTAATGAGAATTAAGCATATACATATTGAACCTCAAGCCTCGGGTTAATTTATTTGAAATCACGTACTGTAAAAGTGTGATTTCACATATCAGCTTGATTACTGTACTGTAGGTTGCGTGTTTATACAAGACATATCTGGACAAGACAATGGGGTCACTGTCTTTAAGCGGTAAAATAAGTATCGTAACAGGTGCTACTCGTGGAATCGGTAAAGCAATTGCTATCCAGCTCGGTCAACAAGGTTCCAAGGTTTATATTACCGGAAGAACATTGAGCCCTCAAGATGGCGTGTGTTTACCAGGATCGCTAGAGGAGACAGCACGTGACATCCACGCTCGAGGAGGAGTTTGCGTACCAATTCAATGTGACCATTCAAAAGATATAGATATTCAACGCTTATTTGAACGCATCACAGCAGAAAACGATGGAAGGTTAGATATTTTTGTCAATAATGCGTTTTCGGGAAATGATACCCTTTTGAAGGAGCGAGGAAAACCATTTTGGGAACAGTCGTTGAACATGTGGGACGATATAAATGAGGTCGGTTTGAGAAATAACTATTTGTGCGCTATCTACGCGTCTAAATTGATGGTACCACGTAAGAATGGCATCATAATAAATGTGTCGTCTGCTGGGGCTTCAATGTATATGTTGAATCCTGCATATGGGATTGGTAAAGCTGGTGTTGATCGCATGACAGCAGATTGTGCCCTGGAACTGAGGAAGCATAACATAGCCTTTGTTAGTTTGTCACCCGGTCCTGTGAGCTCAGACACTTTAATGGCGTTGTCAAAGGGAGCCGAAAATCGTGGAGAAAACATCGAAGAATACCGGAAAATTGCGAAAATTGCCGAATCGCCTTGTTGTGCTGGGGAATGTGTTATTGCTCTGGCTAATGATCCGAATATAATGGAAAAGACGGGAAAAGTATTCTCAACTGTTCAATTGGCAGAGGAGTATGGAATTGTTAATAAAAAAGGAAACGAGCCAGAAGCAAATGCTTTAGAAACCTTTTTGAATTTTGTACAAGGGCACATCAACTAGAGCTAAATTAAATTCTTATATAAATGTAGATGATGATTTTCGCACAACAGTACGCAATTGTGTACTAATATTGATTTTGTATTGGATTCATACAAATCCTTGTATAAATGCTATTTCCTTTGTGCATGTTTGCTTGTTAAACGTCATAACGAGAAAGATATTTAGTGTTGTTTGACACAGACACCCGTGTTATTATTGCAGTATGTTGATCAATTGCAGTTAAGTTGTTTCCAGACAGTATGAAAATTTAATAATTTTTAGATTTTATATAATATGCATGATAACAAATGCCTGTTTTTGAAATTAAATATTTAGCTTTAAAGACAATAATATTATACAATTAAAATACCCAATCAACACTAAGACAAAGTACATGTACCATGCTTTCATTGAGTTTGATTAATTTTAGTATGGTTGCAAAAACAAAGCAACCCTGTAGCCAGACCGCACATTCCGGTCCTGTAACGGATTCACTGAAATTATGCATTTATTGAATTTGCATGTAAAGGACCTTGAAAACTTTTATTATGTAGTCTCTGAGTTATACATATTTTTGGTGAAAATACCTGTTTTTAAACACTACACTTAAAAGGGGCGTATGTGGTCGAGTGGGTACGGTCGTTGACTTCAAACCCTTGCCCTTCACCGATGTGGGTTCCAATCTCCAAAGGGACGTTGGATTCTTTCATGTGAGGAAGCTACCCACTTTTGAACACTTGAGCTAACTTGAAATTTGAAGTCTCTAGATAGAAATTAGCAATACATTTCGAACATCCCTTGTAATGCACGGAAGGGCACCTCAGGTCTTCCTCCACCAGTCAAGCTGGAAGGAACGTCGCCATATGACCCATAAAGAGTCCGTGTGACGTAAAACCCAAATAAACAAACAATAAACAAACCTTGTCAAAAGGACGCAATTATAAGACCTTATAAGCATGACTATCTAGTTGGAAGTTGCTTGTCCATATCATTTTACTTCCTGATTACATCGACTTTAGCTTTGAAGAAATATAACATATGTCTGTTATTGTATGTATCAATATCTGATTAATTGCCATTCTCTTTCTTCTGAAATTCCTTCGTCTCTGATAATCATGAACCACATTCTCATTCCGTACCGCTAATGATGCACTTTTATGACATAATATTAATTCTGGTGTATATGTTATGTGACCATTGGCCCCTATTTGTTATCATATTTTCTCATATATTATATAAGACCTGGCCTTTGTGAACAATACAAAGATAGTATCCTGTTATACTTAAACTGGGCATTTGCAAAAACAGCTTTATTTGATTACAAACATAGTGAAAACATGAAAGTCATAATGACTGTGAGGTTGCGTTAAAAACTTATGCAAAATACATGAACCATGCCTTCCGTGAATTTCAATTTGACTATGGTGCCTAATAGAAGATAACAATATCATAGAAATTTTATAACGGGTCCGCAGATCCCGATCCTGTTAAGCATTCACTAAAGTTATGCAATCATTGTTTTGCATGATAAGGGCTTGACAATTTTGTAATAACTTTTGTTATGCAGACTCTGAGTTATACATACATATAGGGTTTTCTTTATTTAGTAAATTTGAGTTTCTGAGTGCAACAGAGCTAGGTGTCCCATCTGTGACTAGGACTTAGTCATGATAATAATATGTTATATGTTGCAGTTTGGATAAGAATATCCGTCGCGAGGTAACCCGCCTATTTGGGGAGAAACGATGCTTGCCGAGATGCTGGTAATGGGCGGGTATCAAAGAGACGGATATTTCTATTTCGATCTGATCCGCAAATACATGTCAAGTGTTTCCGTAAAACTAACCTGCGGTGCCAGATTAAGTCGCGTGCTTTTCAATGGCGACATTTTAGCACACTTTATGAATAACCGCCGTTAAAATGACTTAATTTTGGGGCATTTTTGAAGTACTAAGAATAACATATAAAATGTAATGTTTTTCGTAATGATTTAGGGTGTAACAAAGAAAGTAAAGACCCAGTATGCTTCACTACTGCTCTTATTCTATTTTCACTATTTTCAAAGGCCTTTTTTATGGTGTACTTATAATTTCCAAATAGTTTCTCATTTGCCTATTACCTGGACCATTTTGCCTTTGGCAATCGCACAGTTATAGTGATTTGGTATTTTGTATGGAAGTCAAAATACTACTTGGTTACATTTTGCTTCCTGTATCACCAATGTGGTCACATCTAGCGCTACATTTCGCAAGCAACAAGAATCTAATAGCTTACGTTATTAAAAATTCACATATGCCGTTTCTAAAGAAGTAAACATTTATTCATTTCTGCGGCATAATGTGCCTTTAAATAAACTTTTCAATAGTGTAATAGGGATTAAATTCATACAGAATATTAACATGTGTCACCCATCGTAAGAATATTTAACGTATAGTTTACCTACATGACATGTTCTAACATGAAATAAGTACATATTACATACATATTGTTTTTTTTCTACAACAAAAATTGGTCATTTCTGCATTTACTTTACGCTGGATTTTTTAAGCTCACCGAATTACTAGTAGCTTGTTAGCAACTGAACTTACAGATCATTAATCATCCGTTGAGAAGTGTGAAATTTTTTGAACATGCTTAAAATCTTGCCAAGTAAATGATAATTTGATTCGAGGAATAGTTTATTTACAGATCGTTACGTTTTTAGTCAGATTCATGCTATTTACCTGTTACAATTGTATTCTGTTAGATAGTAGTGGGGCTGTTTAAAATTCTCTCTTGCTATGAAATATGGACTTTAAAAAAAATCAGTCGTACTAAGGTTTCTTTTACAGAATTACCAACTAAAGGGTCAAATGCAAGAGCGCCAGGTCATTGTTGTTGGACAATATTGAATGGCATATTGTGGTAAACATCCATTTGCACTGATCTGCCTATTTGTAGACTTATACACCACAGAGCACATTATGAAATACGAAATATTACCAGGTATGATCAAAATGTTACGGCCTTTTATACTTCTAGCCACTACGTACACTGACATTCAGCAGAATTAATACGTCGATACCGAGATACACGCGGTTTTACACAGATTAAGTAACATAAAACACACTTTGATCAGTAGAGGGGTGTGTCATTTAGACCAAATGGAGAAAGTTGGAATCAGAGCCGTCATTAAGTACCTCTGTAAGAAAGGGATGGCCCCAAGGAAATCCAGGAAGACTTTCGAAGGAGTCCCCTTCCTATAGCAATGTGAGAAAATGAGCTGTTGAATTTACGAGGGGCAGGGAGAGCATTGGAGATAATAGGCGGCCTGGGCGGCCAAAAGAGGCCACCAACGATGAAACTGCCAAAGCTGTGCACGATCTGGTCATGTGCATCAGAACGCGAGACCTGCGAAGCATTGCTATGGGAGTGGGTATAAGCTTTGGTTCAGTTCTGGCAATTCTGACTGATGTCCATAGCATGTCAAAGGTTTCCGCTAGATGGATCCCAAGACAGTTGACTGACGACAAGAAACGGACCAGGCTTGACATTTAAAGATATATTTTGTCTCGCTACGAGGATAACCTGATTTTATCTACCTGATTGTTACTCAGGATGAAACATTGGTCCAGCACTTTGATCCAAAAATAAACAGAGCATGCAATGGAAGTACCCTGGCTCACCCGCTCCGAATAAATTCAAGAAGGTGTCATCTGCAGGGAAGAAGATGGCTGGATAGTCAGGGGATAATCATGATTGACTATCGCGAGCAAGGTCGTACTATAAACGTTACGTACTATGCAGACGAATTGAGACGTCGGTGTCAAGAAATTGCGCGTAAAAGGAGGGGCAAATTGACACAAGGCGTTCTGCTCCTGCACGACAATGCGTGCGCCAACTCACACATTCCAAGTTGCGATAGCTGCTGCAACCCATCCCCATCCCCCATATTCTCCGGACTTGGCCCCCTCTGACTTCTTCCTGTTTCCGAAACTGAAAACCAAGCTTCGTGGTAGACGTTTTGGAATCAATGAAGGTGTCATGGAGGCGGTCAGTTAGTTCTTTGAGGACCAAAATCCAAGCTCAACTTGGGGTAATATTCCTATATCGAATATTAGTTTTCATTACAGAATGGTACACAAAATATATAAACCATTTATTGTTTTATGGAAGTGATCCGTTATTATGTTAATGATTTCTACATCATGCACCTTTGGATCTCTTCAGCATATATGTACATATGTACTAATATACTTTCAGTCAAATCTACGGACCTTTAATTGTTCCTTTAGATTGGTTCTTAAATTACAAAATGAAAGTGATCCGTAGATGGTTTCCTATATCAGTCGTGGAGCTCTTCAGCACATATGGAGCTCAAATGGAATTTTGAGCGACAATTCCTTTATTTTGAGCCCAGTCTCAATAAATGTTCAATAAGGGTTTGTTTGAATGTTTAGCGTCTTTTGGTGAAAAGTCTGTATCTGGAGTCCGTTTAGCGACAGTTTCTTCATACGCATTGCATATTTTGGGCACACCAGAACCCATGACGGAAATAATATCTCGATGAAGACTACATTAAAATCCAAACAAAAATGGGAAAATACAGAGGAAAGCCAGGAAAGTAGGACCGCATTTCGATTTTCTGAAAATAAGTGTTGATTTTTTATATATGTTTAAAACGTTGAAAGCTTACCCTGTGATTAACCTATTTTCTCCTTCACATAGCGAGTTAAAGTGCACATATAGATCACTGTGTGTGTCGGGTCAGTGTGTTAGTCGTGTTCTGTGTGCGTCAAGTCAGTGTGTTAGTCGTGACAGGTTCGTTGTGAGTCAGGTTAATTAGTGTGTCAGTTAAGTCTGAAAGTTGTGTTTTGTCTCAAACAGGCCAGTCTATTAGTCGTGCCCTGTGTGTCACAGATAATTTGTGTGAGAACTGTCACGTGTGCGTCAGGTCAGTAGTGAGTAGGTGAGTTGTGTACTGTGTGTTACAGGTCGCTTGGGTCAGTAGTATTTTGTGTGCGTCAGGTCAGTGTGTGAGTAGTGTCAGGTTAGTGTGTCAGGTCAGTTGTGTGAGTAGGGTCCTGTGTACGTCAGATAAATATGTGTGTAGTGTTCAGTCTTGTTATCTGTGTAACCAGTCTATGTGGGAAGTGTCCTGTGTGCGTAAGTAAGGTTGTGTGAGTATAGTGGCAGCATGTGTACGTCAGCTCATTCTGTGAGTAGTGTCCTGTTTTTGTCAGTGTCAGGCCAGTTTTGTGAAGAGTGTCCTTTGTGCGCCAGGTCAGTTTTTGAGTAGTGTCCTGTCTGCGTGAGTGTCAGGTCAGTGTGTTTGTTGTGTACTGTGTTTGTCATATAAATTTTTGTGAGCAGTGTCCACTGTGTGTCAGGTCAGTGTGTGCATATTGTTCTGTGTGTCATGTACGCCATAGAGCCCTGTGAGTCAATTGTATTAATTTTTTCTTACGAAAGATTGTTAGTAATTTTACTGGAGTAGCGGGGGATCGAACTCGCAACCCCTTGACTTGTAGTCAGACAGTGTTACCACTGCGCCACAGCGCCCGCTCTGATTTATAACTATTTTGGAATTCCCTATATATACATTATCACATTAGTGGCCAAGAAAATGTGTTATACAATTGAATTTTCACACCTCAATAGTTATGGTAAGGTCTAAAGTGTTTTTCAATGGCTGATATTCGTATCCTTGCTCGATGGATTATGATAAAGAATTTTACACAAACGAATAGTAACAAAAAAATAAGTAAGACTTTTGATAAGTAATAAAATCCCATACCGGAAAAGCCTTGTTCGTTAGATAGAATTAAAGTTTGAATATTGACCACAAGATAGCTGAAACCAATACTTGTTGTTAATGATACATGGAGGTTTGACTAGTTTCACTAGTTAAATATAGTTTTGTTGGACGAAATATGGTGAAAAAAGTAAAAGCAGCATACCTCCAGACTTTTTAAAAAATGATCTATGAATTAAAGGCACAAAAGGTGAAAAAAGAAAGTAATTAACATATTGCAAACAACAGTTTCAATCACGTAAGTTACAAAATAAACTTCAACATTAAATGTCAAAATATGTTTGTCAAAAAAAGCTCTTAATACATTAGTCACGCAAAATAGATAAAATCTCAATACATTCCATCTTAAGTTTTTTTTTTCTTGAATACTTTTTTTCATGAAGCTTTAATCTGTTCAGATGACACTACATAACTTTGCGAAGATGGAAGTTAATGCGGTTCTGGCATTGTCTCTGGGGCCACCACCAACTGCCTTATACTGTCAAGACATTGTTCAGAGATGTCAGTGCATCGAGTCGACGTAAATGAGCTTCAAAACATAGGGGATGCGCTGGGTGTACAAGTTTCACGGTGGTGTAAAATACATGTATACACTGCATACAAACATGCATATATAGAAAGCAATATTATGAGCTTGATGATGAAAGGAGTGTTACATGTACCATATTATAGAAAACACATATCTTTTTATTTTACCGTAACATTTGTTTTAGAAAAAAAATATTCTGTTTTCAGAGGAATATATGCAATATTCGAATTACCAACTACCTTGTAAAAGGTGGTTTTGGATTCACGCTGATAACCAATTGAGTCCCCTAGTTGATTTATGGTGGAGGGGATGTTTCCATATTATAAAAAAGACATATTATGTTATATAAGCATAACATATGTTTCAGAAAAAAATCTAATTTTTAGAGAAACATATGCAAAAGAATTATCAACTACCTTCCAGTATGTATTTGAGTATTCGCGCGAATACCAAATTGGGTCCCTATGTGAACATAGCAAAACAGGGAGATTCAGTGTTGAAAACACACATCTTTCATGTTATATATCCGTTATTATGATATTTATTCCGGAAAAAAACTTTCTGTTTTGAGGGGAAAACATGCAATGCTCGAATTATCGGGTAGTTGAGGATTCACGCAAATAACCAACTGAAGCCCCTGGTCGATGTATGGAGATGGGGTGATTCCATTTGGTAGAATTAATCCATCTTAATTGTCATATATTTTTACTTTTTTTTTATGAAAAAAGAATTTCTTGTGTTTTCATCTTTTAGAGAATTTCATGTTACAAGTTTAAATAACCAACTACCTTCTATAGTTGACAGTTGGGGATTTGTGTAAATAACTTAATAGATCCACTACTTTATTCTGTGTTTAAAATTGTATGATGTGTTGTAACATTTCATGCTGGTGATAGTGGATTGAGTATCAAACTACCAGCTGTTAAATAGTTAAGTATTACGAATAACAAGCTACCAGCTAGTAGGTATAGTTGGTTATTCGGATATCCAACTACCACCTGCGTACCAAATTGACGCATGAAGTAACGTTGAATTTTACATATTTTATTCACTGAGATAGTTTCCTTTGTCTTTTCTTTGTTTTCGACTAATTGTAGACTTATATCAACTGAACACATGGCATTATTGAATTGTTCCCTAAAACAAAGCTGTTTACTAACTTGTAAATCTGTAAGACATCCGTCATTTATTTTCTGCTCCTCGTCCATGATATTAGCTTGTTTATATTCCGATAGAAACCGTCGTTTGTTCGTATAGAAGCAAGGGAACTCAAAATTGACCGTATAGAAGCCGTTAAGGTGGAGTTTGAAAAATGTATATATGCTTATATATTATTGAAAAAGCAGCATGTACTTCCTTTTTGACAAAATCATATTTCAGATCAATGGCTTAAGGTCTAGTCTGGACAGAAAATGGCCATATATTTGATTATATCCGCAAAGTCATAAACATTCACCTAAACAGATAAAATATTCATGAATAAAAATATTTTAAGAAAATAAACTAGATACAATTAAAGTCAAACCTGTGACCATATCCACACAAAGAAGAAGCATGTTCTTTTTAGACAAGTGTTCCTTATCTTCTGTTTAAACATTGGGGTGTTGTTTAAGGGTGACATTTATTAAATAGAGTGGTCTTTGGTTGGGTTTAATGCTGCTTATTGCTGAACAAAGAACATACTTACTATTTGTTATTATTATATGGGAAATAAAAAGCTTTAAACAGACAAAATTTATTAAGATTGTTAATAAATAAAAAATCTTTTTGCTTGACTAACGCAGTGAGGGCATTTTCTTGCATATTGTGACTTTTATTTGGTACTTTACGTGGATTGAAAGAGTTGTTTGCAATATGTAAATAACTTTCCTTATTCACTTGAAAATATTTTACATTTAATTTACATTACATTTTCAAAATTTCCATGAAAACTAGCATGAGTCTGGAGGTATGCTGCATTTATTTTATTTTTCACCTAATTTTCGCGAACAGAAATATTTTTAAGTAGTGAAACTTGATTTAATAGACTTGTATTACACCTTTATGTATCATTTACAAGATGTTTTTGTTTCAATCAACTTTCTTATTGTCAATATTCGAACTCAGTTCTATTAAACGGAACAAGGCTTTTTCGGTATGAGCTTTTTAATTTATTGTCAACAATCTTACTAATTTTCCTTTTACTACTCGTTTGTGTAAAGTCCTTTATTATAACTCCTCGAGTCAGCCATTGTTAAACACTTTAGACCTAAGCGCTATATTTAACTATTAAGGTGCGAAAATTCAATAGCATAATAACCCTATTTCTTGGTCACTAATGTAATAATGTATTATATGGGAACTTCCAAAATAGTTATAAATCCAAGCGGGCGCTGTGGTGCAGAGTCCGACTACAAGTCTAGGGGTTGCGAGTTCGATCCGCCGCTACTTCACTAAAATTACTTTCAATCTTTCGTACTCTGACTCGCATGACACTACTCACACGCTGATCTGACAGACACATATAACACTATTGACACACTGACTTGACACGAATAGGATATTACTGTCACACTGACCTGACTCAAAATACACACAGGACACAACTCACATACTTTCTGACAGAGAGGACACCACTGACACACAGGACACAACTCACGGACTTACCTGACACACAGGAAACTACTTACACACTTACCTGATACACATGAACTCTACTAACACACTAAAGTGACATACGCATGTCGCAGGGTCATATTGTTATATTGATGTATTAATTAATGTTACATGTTATTTGTAAATGTATGTCCCGTATTGTACACCGTAGATTATGTGAAGTCCTATATTTGTGTCCTTATCCTATATTCCATACATTCATCCTTTTATTCATTTACTCATTCATTCATTTCTTCATTCATTCATTTATTAACAAGTATGTACTAACCATTGGTACGGGCCTTAATCTTAAATATTCTACTTCCGCACTAAGTACCTTCACGCATGCGCACTCCTACTGAAGATTTTCATGGCGCGAGCCAGACTTCGTATTCATCGATAATAAATATTTTCTGAGAGCGTATTTCTGTATTTTTATAGGTAAATATGAATGTCTGTATTGATCCCATACTTGTTATTCTACATTTTGCCATTCATGATTTTGTGTCATTTGTCATTATTTTGTCTTTGCACTCCTACTGAAGATTTTCATGGCGCGAGCCAGACTTCGTATTCATCGATAATAAATATTTTCTGAGAGCGTATTTCTGTATTTTTATAGCAACCCTCAAGCCCAGAACCTCTTAGCAGCACCTTTCCCATATCGTAAGAGTGGACTGCGACACACAGGACACTGCTGACACAGTGAACCTTACTCACAGGACACTAAAACACACTACTCACAAACTGATCCGACACATAGACTCACACACTGACCTGAAACACACAGGCCACTACTGGCATACTGACGTTACTCAAAGGACACTACTGACACACACTCGCACGCGCGAACGCACACACACAGAGTACTACTAACAGACTTCCTTGACACACAGAGGACTTCTGCACACTGACCCGACTCACAGTACACTTCTCACATAGTGACTTGACTCACATGATATTACTCACACACTGACCTGACACATACAGGACACTACTCACACACTGACCTGACACACACAGGACACTACTGACACACTGACCTGGCAAATACAGGACACTACTGACACACTGACCTGACACATACAGGACACTACTGATACACTGACCTGACACACACACAGGACACTACTGACACACTGGCCTGACACACACAGGACACTACCGACACACTGATCTGACACACACAGGACACTACTGACACACTGGCCTGACAGATACAGGACACTACTGACCTGACTCACACAGGACACTTCTGACATACTGACCTGACAAATACAGGACACTACTGACACACTGACCTGACACATTAAGAACACTATTGACACTCTAACCTGACTCGCACAACAGACACAATAGACAATACTCACATACTGACCTGACACACATAGGTCATAACTAAAAGACTGACTTACCACATACTTAACTGATACACACAGGACACTATTCACATACTGACCTGAAACAAACAGATAGTACACACACTGACCTGTATCACAATTACGCTGTTCACAGTCTGTACTGACTCACATGACACTTCTTACAGACTGATCTAACTCATAGGACACTTCTCAAACACTGACCTGACTTACCTGACACAGATCATCTTCATTGTTATCATCAGTACATCATCACCATAACTAATTTGAATTGTTGAAAACACACAAATAAAACATATTTATCTGATGTTTTTCGATTTCGAAGTGATTTTGAAACTAATTGACTGATGATGATTATTTTGATTATGTTGATTATGGGGATAGAGATGAAAGTGATTATATTAATACGGGATTGATAACGATTTGTAGATGAAGATGATGATGATGATTATGATAGTTTGATTTTGACGATGATGAACGTAATTCATGTTGCAGTGATGATTTTTATTACTTTTGTGATGTTGAAGATAATGATGATGATAATATCGATTGTGATGTTTGAGTTGATCATGGTTTTAATAATGAAGACATTGGAGGGAATGACAGTTCTCATGATGATTGCCATGATGATGATTTTAATAATGGTGAAGAACGAGGTGATTATGAATTTGATGATGATAGGGTGATAGTGTTTTAAATAATGATGAGGGTGATTTTGGTGAATATTATAAATTTGATAATAATTAAGATGGAGGAGTTGAAAATTATGATTTTGATGATGACGGGGAAATGGTGAGTGATGATAGTATAATGATTTTAATGCTGATGATTTTGATGATGAAAATGGGGAAAAGGTAAGGACGATATCATAATGATTTTAATGCTGATGATTTAGATAATGATAGAACTGATGATGACTTTAATGATGATGGTGTTGTTGATGAAATTCAAGATCACCGTGATAATTATTATGACTTTGATGGTGATAATGACGGTGATGATGATAATGTGAGTAAACATTTTCATGGTGAAGACGTCAACTTCATGACGTGAAGCTTTATTCGTAGAAGTGAGGCATCACTTTTGAAATCGATGCATGTTGTTGACCAATAAACCTCACGTGTGCTTTATTAAGGATTTGATTTTAGATTTTTATTTTGGAAAAAGATATCAATTCTCGCATTGTTGTAGAATTATGCACAGTTGGAGTTAAATTCATGGGACTATTATCTCGAAGGCCGGTAGGCCTGACTGATTAATTACAGAGCATTTGAACAAATAACTGTGCATTATAGACCCATTGCAGCATGACGCCACGCGCACCTGCAAATTGATCTCGTTTCCGCCTGGTTGGCAAAAAGCACGCCATTGTTATTTACAAGTAGAGCGGAAAGTTGAAAGGTCGTATCTGTTTACAAACAAATTGTGTTAAAGCGCGTGATAATGCCAACCAGTTGTTGTGCACCAGGATGCACACAGAGATTTGAAAATAATTCTGGGGTCAGTTTCTTCAGATTTCCTAAAGAAAAAGAGCAGAGAACCAAATGGATACTAGCGCTACGGCGAAGAGATCTTAAAGACCCAAACAAATTATGGGAGCCCTCGGCGTACGATCGTATATGCAGTTTACACTTCACATTAGGTACATTGGGATTTTATTATGTTTTAGCTGTCTTGATCAGCTGTCGTATTTATTCCCATATATTTATTGGGTTTTATAACCATTTGTATCGACACACAGTACAAGTAATCTGTCAGCATTTTATGATTTAGATGTAAGGTTGTTAATAAGATTATGATATATCGTGCTAATTTCGCACTGAAAGTTATATGACATCAAATGTTACACGTTCTCTGTCAGATATTTAAGCATTACAGCAACAGTTAATATATAATTTGTCCAAATTTTTTTCAGGTCAACCATCCAAGGATCCTTGTCACCCTGATTACTGTCCCAGTATCTTCTCCTTTACTCCTGCTACAAAACAAACACCAGCCAGAGCAGACAGATACCTTAGACTGAAGAAAAGAAAACTTTCTTTCACTGGTGAAAAGAACAAGGAAAACAACAATCCACTGGATATAGCTGAAGCTCTTCTTAACCTTGGTAGTGACATACCACAGACATGTGACAAAGGTAAGGCCAGAATACTGAGTATTTCTTGTTTTAATCACCAAATTTACTTGACTGTAAATCACTAGTGATACAGTCATTGAATTTAAGATTTTGAATGTACTGGCCCGAATTCCAGTTTTAAATTACTTCTACTACATATTTAGCTAACTTTTATTAAAATTAACACTCAGGCCCGAACTAATTTACACTGGCCATGGGCCACAACGGCCCACCAGGCTAGTGTTAAATTTGATGACTGATTATATGTTTAAACACTTGCATTTACTTTATAATTTGATATATCACAACAATCAATATTTAGTTTACCGGTACTTTTAAATCTAATACCCAATCATTTACTTGTAATTGAAATTCAAATAATTACTTCATGACATTTAGAAATGCACAAAATGTTTAATTTGATTTTATCTTTTCAGGCACTGATCCAGACAAAGATCCTTTACTCGTGAAACTGGAAAAGCTTGAACAGGAACATTCAGCTCTTCAAAAGGAGTATCAACATCTTTTGGATGAAAATAGGTCACTGAAAGCCAAAATAAGGAGTTCTGAGTTCACATATAAGAATTTTAGTAAAAGCCAAATGGCATCAATGACAGGACTTCCATCTATTGGAGCATTTACATGGGTACTGTCATTAGCAGCGGTTGTATGCAAACCCATAGGGAAACTTTCAATCGGTGACATGTTGCTGCTTGTTCTAATGAAGTTGCGTCTGAACTTAACAAACACTGACCTGGCTATGCGCTTTAATATAAGTCCCACAAATGTGTCCAGAATACTGTGTCATTGTTTACCTAGACTTGCAAAGTGCCTGAAATTTCTGCTAGTGTGGCCATGCAAGGGTAAGATATTGAAAAACATGCCAAGATCCTTTAAGAAGAACTATAAGAAGTGTCGCGTTATAATAGATTGCAGTGAAATATTTATTCAAAGACCAACAAATCTGGATACCCGTGCTAAAACTTGGTCTTCATATAAACATCATAATACCATGAAATTTCTCATTGACATTACACCCTATGGTGCTGTAAGTTTTTTGTCAAAGTGCTGGGGTGGTAGAATATCAGAAAAGGAGATAACTGAACGGTCAGGGTTTTATGATAATCTTGAACACGGAGACCTTGTTTTGGCCGATAGGGGCTTTCTGATATCGGATGAACTGGCTGTCAGGGGTGCATCACTCGCAATACCGCCATTTGCTAAGGGTAAAGTGCAGTTCTCACAAAAAGAGATAGAATGTGGACGTAGACTTTCAAAGGCAAGAAGACACGTGGAGCGGGCAATTGAACGTGTTAAGCGATTCCAAATTCTAAAGCATGTTATGCCGCTTTCTATGTTCCGACATGCAGATTCAATCTTAGCTATCTGTGCTGCATTGACAAACTTAATGCCCAAATTGGTAAAATAAAGACACATGTAAATGTATGGATAACAATCTCTTTTATTTCAGTTTCTATTGGTTAAGGAAACAATGTTAACAAAACAATTAGACAAAAGACACAATGTAACATTTCAATATAGCTAAGGAAACAATGTGAAAACATTTTACTGGTATATATCTTATGCATTACATAGTATGTTATTGTAACAATTTATTTATCATTTATGTATGCCAAAGAAATTTGTTGTTGGACTCAATATCAAATAAACAGAAGAAAATGTTTATACAGTTTGTCAAATATATTTACATATGTACAGTAAAGATAAAATATTGCTTTCACTTATTCATACCCTATCTGCCAAAATTGCGGTCTGAAGCCAAGTTTAAAATTAACAAGTATTTAATCTGTTTCATCTGTGTACCAAAAATTATTAGAAGATAAAGTCATTGTTGAGAGTATTCATAACAAGCCATTTTCTTTGTAAAATGAGAAGAATACTTTAACAGAAACAAAGCTATGTTAAACAATTACTGAATTAGTCGCTTAAAGCCAAATATTTCCTTGACCTTTCATATAATGTAAGAATGATGCCATCCATTGTCTCATTTATTGGAAAATCATCCGAAAACCAGGACAAAAAAGTGAAAAAAGGGGCATTACTTAGTAAAGTACAATTTCAGGATTATCTGCCCCTTTATTAAATTTGATGCTAAAGAATGGCAACTATAGATTTACAGATGCGGGTCATGAGCTAAAATAGGCTTCCAAGTGACACTTTGAATTTCTGAATAATTACCTTTGGGATTAAGTCATCAAGTGCAAATGTTTTACATTTTTCTATCATGTTTCTCACAAAATCCATGTCAAAATAGATTGTCTGACAAACTATCCCCTTATTGCTGTAAACAACAAAATCACAGAATGTTTTACCACAAACAAACATTTGAAACTGCACTTGCGAGTAATACCTGTGTGATTTTTTAAGAATAAGGCCACTGTCCAAAAAGAAACATTCATCCCTTATGTCAGTCAATTCACTATCCCTATGTTTGTAAGTGCTTTTAATTTCCAATAAGCCCTCACCATGGCACTTACATGATCTGACTCCATCAGGGGTGGCAGCAAACAGAGGGAATGCTGTTTCTACAAAAAGACCACATTCTCTTAAAGAAAACTTCTCATGTTGTACCATTTGTTTAATGTATAAAGATTTTGCACTACTTTCAGATTTACGGCCGAAAGCAATGGCAGCAACATTGCTTAAGTCAGTACACTTATACTGCATGATTTACTCAGTAGGGCCTTTTTTCTGGTAGAAGTCCTTAAAGTTAAAATGTCATGTGCCACTGTTGCTGTTATGCGGCCTTTTCTTTGACGCATCCAAATGGCACTGTTGTGTTGCCCTCTTGTCATTGTCTCCAAATTCTGTGCTTGTTGGGGAGTCACACTAAAGTCCTTCAAGAACTCATCACATTTGACAGCCAACTCTTGTGCGCTTAGGTTTTTCTCAGGTTGTCCATGAATTCTGTCTAGCAACTGAAAAATAGCAAGTGTTTTGATAGGTGAAATACAGCAATTTCTAAGTACAGATAACATACTAAAGTAATCAGTCTTCATAATGATCAACAATTACATGGATCATGTAACATGAAGAATATTTTAGGGCAAGTAAATTTAGTTACATAAATGGTTCCAGTTAAGTCAAGAAAACGAGACAGAAATTAAATGGTATTGTCGTGAATATAAAATATTGACATATATGTCTATATCAATATTCGGATATTCAGTGACTGTAAGTGACAGCTTCTATTTTAAGGCAGCTAGATATTTTTTTTAATGAGATAGATATCACTTATTACTTAGTAACCTTGTAGGTAACAGTTTATAGCAAAAATGCTTATTATAACTATTATTTGATACATACTGGTGGGGTGTCTTCATCTTCGGAGCCTGTATCAGAGTCATCTTTTGTTAAAAAACATGCTGTTGGACACAGACGCTTTAAACTTTCAAGCGCTTCATTTTCATCTACAGTCGGCATTGCTGTCTCATCCTCAAGTCTCTGTTTTCTCTTTCTTTCCTGTCCAGGCTTTAAGTTGGCCAAGGTCATCTGTGAAACGGGTTGATGAGTGATCTGTAGAGAAAAAAGTTGGGGATTTTTATTTTTTTTCTATGATAAATTTGCATTGTGAAATATAAAACCTCAAACAATTCTTTGTAATTAATTAAATTAATTATTAGTAAATCAGTAAAAACTTGAAATTTATTGAATAAGCAGATTGTCAATTTTACCTTCTTTCTATAGAACTGGTTCCACGTACAGGAAACACTTGTCTTAGATTCTCTATTCAGTCCCCACAGTGTAGCCATCATCATTTTAAATAATAATGCAGCAACATGGCTACATGCTTCTCCAAGTCTGAAATTATAAAGGTATGGTAATATTGATAAACCTATGCAATACAGAATGTGTTGTTAATTTTTTAAATTGCAGTACTACTGGCAGCTATTCTTAATTTTTGACAGCATGTTTGAAGCATAAGGAACCTGGATCAAAATTTGCATTAACACATGTGCTCATAATGTATTAATTATCAGTAACTGTTTCTTTAATAATAAAATCAAATATAAACATTAAGCAATATACAAATTTACTAACAGAGCTTTACATGTGCAGTGAGCACATACAACATATCCCCTTGTCTTGTCCAAGTACAACCATGGTTCATGGGGCTTATCATTAGCTCTCTGTGAAGGGGCTACCTTTGCCTTGACAGCACACACAGGTAAATCTTCATCGAATGCACAATAAAAAACTTCTTGCACATGACCAGAGTTATAGTAGTTATAGCCTTCCAACGATTTATATGCCTTTAGGCTTTCACTAGTGTATGTGCCCGGGTAATTTATCAAATAATTGTAGATGTCCGGGTAAGAAACGTCCGGCCACTTTGTCACTGCATTTTCCCATTTACTTTTATCAATCGAGTAGGGATCTGGTAAATCTCTGCCTTCAAACACTAACTTCTCAATATACCTCTGAGATGCAACATTATCTAAATGTAAAATCTGCTTCGATTTGTTTTTATCTTTGTTTTTATCAGAATCAGATCTGTAATTACTATCAGCGGCCATTGTTGTTTTTTTTTTCTTGCCAACCAAGCAGTTGCGCATGCGCGAGAATACCAATCAAAACAATAACATGGTTAGCGCCTATTATATATCTATTTCCATTCTTATACGCCAAGAAAGAAGGACTATATGTTTTGTGGTTGAATTTGTTTTTACCTCAGAGTTTCTTATAAAAGCTGTTCCAGTCGGTTAAGAAACAACTCTACCGTTTGCAATTATGAATTTTAAACCGTTGATAAATTTTATGGGTTTATTCTATATCCCTTAATTAGTTTCAAGCAAAATAAAGAGTTTCTTTTAGCGAGCTCGCAAAGGTAACGCGAGTACCTGCTAAGTGATGGTTTTGTGAAGTACTGATATGACACATCGAAACTTTTCGAATTAAAAGATAACGATAAAAACTGAGGAATTCTAACTGAAAACGGATGTGTAGTCTGGTCACCTGCGCACTTCTATGGGAACCATAATTGGACAGTGAACCAGAATAACGGAAGCTGTATATGAAATATTGAATGACAGTTTTAAAACGGAAAATGTTAAATGAAAAATAAACGATTATTTTAACCGACTTTTCCCGTAGATAGGTTTTGCCTGATTTCATTTCATGTACATTTACCTCCTTTTTTCAACAAACAAAACAATAATAAGAAAAAAATAAAGGGGCGGAGCCATATTTAACACAGTACGTGTGACGTCACAAGCACTCGTCACTGCATTTGTATCAACAGTCGAGCCGATTCCTTCTTTCCTTCTGTAATTTAACGTGATTCACGTAGCATTAATGATAATACATTAATTTTATTTATTTAATAGGACAGGAAACCAGAATAAACGGAAGCAGCGTATAAAATACCGAACTGCAATTTAAAACGGAAAAAGTAAAATAAAATAAGCGATTATATCATACTATTTAACATTAAAGCACATTGAGCTCGCTTTGAGGCTTTGCTTTTTTCATATTAGTTTCAAGCAAAATACAGAGTATTTTTAGCACAATAATGTGAAATTAACTGGTATTCTACAATGAAATACAGAAGCACAGTATATAAACAAGTCCACATCTTGTTATCGCAAGTAAAATACAAGTTAAAATATTTAGGCTCCGAAGTAAGGTACATTGATCGGAAGTAACATGTGCTTTTACTCGCAGGACATGGTACTCATTGAATTATATTGGCACAGTGATTTTGTTTATATAATATGAGTAGCGTTTTGTTTTGACTTTTTTTTGCACACGCTGTTTGGCGCTAAATTTTGACGTCACGTAAAAACCACTTTTAAAGTCTGTACAGCGTTAATGACTGAATTAAAGTTATAGAGGATATGAATGAGTGTAAGTTTAATACTGAATTTATTGAACGAGTTGAATTAAATATATTACGCGAACCTCTGGTGAGCATAATATTATTCTATTCAACGAGTTCAATAAATTCTGAAATGAACTTACAGGAATTATACATTCTATTAATCACATATCAAAAAATAAAACAAACTTTCTTTTTTTAAAAAAAAAAGTAGAATAACATCAAAAAATGACAGCAGCCGTGTTTATAATACTGCACGTTGGTAACGTCGCTTTGCATTGAATAATCGTGACGTTTATATAGTTTTATATACAGCTGCTGTCGATTTAAAAAGAAATCTCACTTTATTTCTTCAAAATGATGTTTGCTGTATTATAAATTCGTTATAGATATTATGACAGGTTATATGGCCGTATATAAACGGTTGTTTGCAATATGACCCTAGCCTTGCGGCTTGGGTTATATTTACAAACAACCGTTTATATATGACCATATAACCTGTCAAAATGTTTATAACTTATGATACAGGAAGCGCCGCAATGCGAAGAAAGCCAGGTTTTCAACGACCAAATTTTGATGTGACAGCAATCAATAGGTCAAAGTACACTGAAGTTAATGAGTAGAAGCTGAAAATTGTAAGCAAATGACCTTGAACTTGCTCCCAGATATTTAAGTAGCAATCCAAAGCTGCCACTCAGCAAGTTTATTGTAAAAAGGTCAAAGCAAACTCAAGTTATAACATGAAAACTAAATACATTAACCTTGATCACAGACACCTGGGTAGCAATCCCAAGCTGCCTCTTGATATAAGCTACCCATTCATCAAGTTTGGTGTCAAAAGGCCAAAGCAAACTCAAGTTATTGAGCGGAAACTTAATTTCTATTTTTAATAACAGTGACCTTGACCTTAATCACAGACACCTGGGTAGCAATCCCAAGGTGCCTCTTGATATAAGCTATCCATACACCAAGTTAGGTGTCAATAGGCCAAAGCAAACTCAAGTTATTGAGCTAAAACTGAATTTCTTTTTTTAGTATCAGTGACCTTGACCTTGATAAATCCCCCGCTGCCTCTTAATATAAGCTACCTACACACCAAATTAGGCGTCAATAGGCCAAAGCAAACTCAAGTTATTGAGCGGAAACTGAATTTCTATTTTTAGTAACAGTGACATTGACCTTGATCACAGACACCTAGGTAGCAATCCCATGCTGCCTCTTGATATAAGCTATCCATACACCAAGTTTGGTGTCAATAGGCCAAAGCAAACTCAAGTTATTGAGCAGACACTGAATTTCTATTTTTAGTAACAGTGACCTTGACCTTGATCACAGACACCTGGGTAGCAATCCCAAGCTGCCTCTTGATATAAGCTATCCATACACCAAGTTTGGTGTCAATAGGCCAAAGCAAACTCAAGTTATTGAGCGGAAACTGAATTTCTATTTTTAGTAACAGTGACCTTGACCTTGATCACAGACACCTGGGTAGCAATCCCAAGGTGCCTCTTGATATAAGCTATCCATACACCAAGTTTGGTGTCAATAGGTCAAAGCAAACTCAAGTTATAGAGCGGAAACTGAATTTCTATTTTTAGTAACAGTGACCTTGACCTTGATCACAGACACCGGGGTAGCAATCCCGAGCTGCCTCTTGATATAAGCTATCCATACACCAAATTTGGTGTCAATAGGCCAAAGCAAACTAAAGTTATTGAGCGGAAACCAAAAGGTGACGCCCGCCCGCCTGCCCGCCCGCCCGCCGACTTCGGCATTACAATAACCCGGTTTTCGTTGAAAACCTGGTTAAGAAACGTCACTATTATCAAATCAAAAGTGACGTCACAAACGTGCAGTATTAAAAAACTATGTAAACGTCACAATTATCCAATGAAAAGTGACGTTACAAACATGCAGTATTATAAGAATATTATAAAATAAATAAAATATTTTATAAGACTGCACGTTTGTAACGTCGCTTTTCATTTGATAATCATGACGTTTATATCATTAGTTCTAAAAATTGTTGACAGGTTATATAGCCGTATATAAACGGATATTTGTAAATATAACCGAGCTGCTAAGCGAGGGTTATATTGTTAACAGCCGCTTAAATACGGTCATATAACCTGTCAGCAATTTTTATAAAATTTATAATACAGCAAGCATCATTTTTTAGGAAAGTAAGATTTATTTATGAATCGACAACAGCCGTGTATATATAGAGAATATTGAATGAGTGTAGTTTAATACTAAATTTATTGAACGAGTTGAATAAAATCATATTATGCGAGCCTCTGGCGAGCATAATATTGTTTTATTCAACGAGTTCAATAAATTTAGTATTGAATCTTCACGAATATAATATTCTATTTATCACATATATAAAATAAGAACAGTAAACACTTCTGTTAAAATGAGTAATTGTTCAATGACGCGCCTATAGTGTAACGCTAACATTAGCGCGCTTTCACGCTATGTTTATATATAGCGCAAATGACGTCACGTCAAAGTGTTATTACACTAGTGTAATATCGTTTTTATTAGATGGCTTTATTACAGTCCTGCGTCGCGGTTTATGTGATAAAAAACAATATGAGCGTCACGATTATCCAATGAAAAGCTACGTTAAAACGTGCAATATTATAAAGTTTTTTAAACAACCGTTTATATAGGGCCATATAACCTCTCAAAAATATTTATAACTAATAATATATACGGCTCGGGTTATAGTTACAAACATCCGTTTTTACAGGGCCATTTAACCTGTAACAAATCTTCATAACTAATAATAAAAACGTCATGATAATTCCAATGAAAAGCGACCTTACAAACGTGCATCATTATAAAACGCAAATGTCGTCACGTCAAAATATATACACAGCCGTGCAACCACTTTTACGGACTCGCAAAAATCGTCACGGGTATGTCATAAATAGTTGTTCGGATTTGTTTTCCTAGACCATTTTCTATTATTCTAGATTTCAGAACAAAATTCAACAAAAAGTGTTTTGATTTTACTTTCAAACAAAATTACTTCCTCGATGCGTCGGTTTGAAAATACAAAGGGAGCAAGTAGTGATTAGTGTTTATTCAATAGAGAAGATTACTTTGATCCTTTATGAGTGAGTTATTTTGACAAGACGGGATTCGAACTATTTTTTATGATATATCTGTTCCAGTAGATGCAAATCGACACCAATGACTTGTCTGCAAACTATTTTCAAGAAAAAAGTTTTATTGTGAAAATTTTAATTATGGTAAAAAAATGAACAGCGTTTAAATGCTTTTTTCTCAAAACCATTGTGCTAATAACGGCATAAATTTACGTGTTTAATTAAGATACGATAAAAATATCAAAAACCAACACAAATTATCAAAACATGTTGCACTTTAATAAGCTTCAACAGTTGATATGACAAATAACGAAGAAAATGACGTAAACGTACCAAACAGACGTCTACGTTAATTGACGCCACATTTGGCACGTGAAAGAAACGTAATATGATACAAAAATCTTCTATTACTTTTTTATACTATAAAATGATTACAACAAGTATGAAAATAACAGTTACTTATGTGAAAATTAAGAATTTCGAAAAAAAACAACGTGTTTTTGAAATTGTAAAAGGGAGATAATAATTTAGAAACATCGCTATCAAAAGTATATCTTATAAAGCTTATCAAATAAAATGAAAATGAGCTATCTATTATCTATTCAAGTTATCTAGTCAAGGTATTATGCTTAAAATTAATCTATGTTATACAAGAAAAAATCATATGAATACATTATGTATAATGTAGTATATAACTATAACAATATAAAACATGCGTGAACAAAGGGAGGCAATTAGATACTTATATCATTGACATAAAGCTTGAAGATTTTTGGGACGGGTGTATGCTAAGATTGGTTTATGACTATGTACATTTTTTACACTGTCATTTTCCGACAACATTAAAAAAACCAGTATTTATTTCTTATAATACCAGAGAGACGGTTTATATGGGATAACAAATGGTTCTATTGTTTGCTGCTCTGTGATATTTTCGTTATTTTCAAGAGCTTCTTCTTGGGTTGAATAGTTTACTTTTGCAAAAGCAGATTTTCGTTTGCTATCAGGATAATTTCTTTTCTTGAGAAAGGATTCTAAATTTATAAGAGATTCATGAAAATTATCATTGTCTGAAATGATACGTCTTTATTTTATGCTTTTCAGTGGATTACTGATTTATCCGTGAAAATTATACATGTGTTTGATAATTTCTCTGTGAAAATTATCAAAATAAAATTTTACACTTTTCAATGACGAAACTTATTTCTGATGATTTTCCCCATGTGGTACCTTTATTTTACTTTTGCTGACAATTCTGACAACATCAGGCTGTTCAGAGAAAAGCAAAGCTGAATTTTATAAATATTTTTAATGTCAAAAGTAATAAAAAGAAAAAAATACTTTCTTCTATTCATTCAAATTACCAATCACCAAATATCGTCTCTTATTTTTAGTTTCATTTTTACAGCCTGAAAAATACATTCCTTCCACATGCAAAACTGCTCTCGATGACATTTGGGCATATTTAAGTATCCTGCGAGCAATAACTGCCGTATGCTTTCTGAAAACATGAAACACAATGACAGCCATCAGCCCGAAGAATAAGTAAACCACCCAGCGTTCGTTAAGCAGCCTTTCACTCCCATTTTTCCTTGCAGGTTTTTGAAAGTTTACAATTCTGTCAACACTTATTTATTGTCTGTTACAATCCTCAAATAAGTTTTCTTTCTTTTAAAAAGGTGTATGACTAACAAATCCAAATGATATCCCTCTGAATCAAACACAATTATTTTCTTCCCGTGAAATACACAAGTTTTTAAAAAAGCGACGGTTTACCTTTAACAAAGCCAGGTCTAATATAAATTCGCAGTAAGTAACGGAAATATGGATGGATGGGTTGACTTTTTCTCCTACTTGAATTCTTTTCTTTTTTATTATTGAAACAAGCGATCATTCATATTTTTTTAAAGGAAATGAAATATATCAGCGCCATTTAACGTTGATTGTCGAACTTATTTTTCAGCCCAAGCTTTCTTGTATTTAATGAGAAATTCGACTAAAATGAGACTCTCAATGGAAAAATAGATTTTAAATTAACGTAAATATTAAGGACATTTCTTTTTAACTTGTTTTTAAGCATAATATAAAAAGAAAATTTGTTTGTTTGTTTTGTTAGATGTTATTTTATTTCATCTCGTGAACTTTAAAAACAGTATTCTCATTCGTGGCTACGTCACTTATGAGAATACTGTTTTTAAAGCCCACTCAATGAAAAAAAAAATCATTTTACACACAAACAAACAAATACTATATTTCCTCTATGTAACGTTAAGCTTGGCTGTATGGTATACACGCTTAAAATACGATTTTTTTCGAAATTCTAAACTTTCACATAAGTAACTGTTACTTTCATACTTTTTGTAATTATTTACTAGCCTAGTTTCTCAATGAAAATATATGTATATTTTGATCCAGTTATTTTATGTAATTCTTTTCGAAAATTATATATGCTATGTAAAAAAGATACGTTTATACATACATATGCACATGTTTTATTGTATAAAACAGTAATAATCGTTTTATCTTATTGTATTATTATTATAATGTTTCTTTTACGCGCCAAATGTGGCGTCTTTTAACGTAGACGTCTGTTTGATACGTTTACGTCATTTTCCTTATTATTTGTCATATCAACTGTTGAAGCTTATTAAAGCGAAACATATTAAATAATAAATTAACAAGTGTGAAAATAACAGTAACATGTTTCGAAAAATATTTGCTTAATCACATTTTGAAATCGTTAAAAGGGAGATGAATATGAATTATGAATAATGTATTATATGAATGTAAACATCACAAAACATAAATGACATAACAAATTGAATTCTGAGTATTTTTTCATTTTTTGTATTTTTCCGTTTAAAGTGCTTAAGTTTATCGTTGTTTAGGTAAAAAATCAAATTAAATGATAAAAGGCTTTTGGACCTCAGTGGAACGATTTTATTATTTCATATTGATCAATATATTCTAATTTCCCTCTTGTGTTTCATCACATTAAGGTGTGACATAGACAATTTTTATTATAATATAAATTGACATTTGTTTTATTGGTTAGTTTATTTGCGGCATCGTTCCGTTTATGACGACCAACTTTGATGGCACGATGGCAGTGATTTTGACGATATTAACGCTACAATTTTCAAGTAAGAAATATTTCTTTTAATTATACCAGTCATACAATTCTTTAAGATTTATTATACAAAATAAAATAATTTTATAATTTTTTAACATAATTAATTGCATATTGATTGTAAATTTGTGTGTTTGTGGGGGGAATAAGAATTAAAAAACGGTTATCTTGGAAAATGAAATAATGTAACTTACCTATTTGGTACAGTCGGAAACTGTCCTTACCTCTTGTAGGCAAAGGTAGATTCAAATAAATTTAATTTTATGCTTTGGCATCTTTTGCCAGTCTTAAACTTTCGTAACCACTTTAAGGCAAATCAATTAATTTAAATCAGTGCTATGTAGGGATAGATGTTGGTTTTTCTATAATTTACAATTATAACACTTACTTTTGACAAACAAAGACTGTAATATTTTTATTTGATGCTGCATAATATAAATATTTATTGTATACTTATAAATGATATATTGAGAAATATTGATGAAATAAAATGCGTATTTTTATTTTCCGTATTTTCACTGTAAAAAAATATTTTTCACTGATATTTTCCGTATTTTCACTGGTGTTTTGCCGGTCTACTTTCTTCTAAATAAAGCTAATAAACAAAATTAATAGGAGATTCTTTCTTATTTATAAAGTTAAAAAGGAAAAAAAAATAACAGAAAATTCAAGTTTTTTCTATAAATACAAGATTTATTTTCATGTTGTGGTAAGAAAATTATCATACTTCACTTATGGCTACTGCCGACCGTGAAATATTTATTTTCATTCCACTCGATGAAAATAAATCATGGATTTATAGAAGAAACTTTAATATCATCTATTTATTTAATTTTACCCATGAAATTTGGTGCTATATCAGTCAAATATATTTCATAATTTTTTAGAAATAAATATGAAGTATAAATATGAAAGTGACCGGAGTCAAAACTCATATTTATTATATACTTATAAATGAAATATTGAAAAATATTGATGAAATAAAATGGGTATTTTCATTTTCCGTATTTTCACTGTAAAAAATTATTTTTCACTGCAGTGAAACATACTTTCCGTATTTTCACTGGTGTCTTGCCGGACTACTTTTTTTAAATTCTGCCACTCACTGTATACAAAATTTAAGGGAAAGTCTTTCAAATTTTAATGTCAAAAAAGAGAAAAATGTATATAATAAACAGAAAATTCAAGTTTTTTCTATAAATACATGATTTTTTTTCATCTTGTGGCATGAAAATTACCATATTTCACTTGTGGCTACCGCCACTCATGAAATATTTATTTTCATACCACTCGATGAAAGTAAATCATGTATTTATAGAAAAAACTTGAATATCCTCTATTTATTTTAAAGGACTATTTTCGCCATTTTGTTTGAAAAATCTGATAATTACAGAACAAATTTTTTAAAATTATTACTTGAAGACCATCTAGAATGACAGAAAATGGTCTAACTAAGAAAATAAATCCAAACACCAATATCTTTTACACAGTTTTTAACGCTGTAATGACGTTAAAAGAGTTGTTTATGTGACGTCACAATGTAGCGCCAAATATCGCGTGCAAACCAAGACGCAATAATATATTACTACTCGCTGTACAAATGCAGCTGCGTGGCAAGAAATGGGTTTCGTAGCCATTTCTCTTTGATAATTAAATTAAATAAAAAGTTTTTTTTTCGTTTTTCGTAAAATTTGGTTCATATTTTCACGAACATGATAAAATGCCACATATTTTCACTCGCCGTCCCGGCTCGTGAAAATATGTGGCATTTTATCATGTTTCGTGACAATTTATTCCATATTTCACTCAAACTAAAAATTATCCTCTTAATATTTTCTATTCCTCCCAAGTATTCTCTGCAAAATTTGTTGAATTATTAATAAGTTTACAACCTATTCCGGATTTCTTTTTATAACCCTTTAACTTTTTGAGTTTTGAACCCTGTAAAGGACCTTTAACCTAAAAATGCTCATATTTGTATTATTTAAAGCCTTTTTTTGATTAAAAAAGTAACTTATTGGCCATATACCTGAACGATTTTTCAGTCGTTTTTTGCGTGTTATGAAGTATTTACGTTAACAGTGATTTAGTATGTTGTATGAAAGTCAAAATACTTCTTTGTTTTACATTTTGCTCCCATAATCACAAATCATATCACATTCAATCATATGTACTTAAAGTTATCATTATCGTACATGTTCTGAATCAAGTGTTGCAATTAGTTAGCATATAAAATTCATTCCTTTTGTCCTTTCTACAAAAAGAAAACTAATATTTATTTTTGAAGCTTAATTTACTTTTTAATGGACATGGCCAAGTTTCCTTTTTAACTGTCAATTATCAATCATATGAAGATTTTTAAATAAGTTAGCTGAAAGTAGAGAGCCAGGTCAGACTGCATGGATGTGCATGCTCGCCTGATCATATAGCCCGACACTTGCTTTTCTCGCAGGTTGAAGGTCCATTATGCCCCAGAAAAGACTTTATTTCTATTTATACAAGCTTTTATTTCTGGTGTGCTTTAATTTAAAGTTTCCAAAAAGATATACATTGACCAATTACCAGACCTTTTTAACGTTTTCTTCTGTAGGCTTTTGGCAATTAGTCTACCTAGTTACAGTGATTTGGTACATTGTATGGAAGTCAAAATAATACAGTGTTTGCGTATTGCTTCTTTTGTGGCAAATAAATTCACACATTATAGTTAATTTCTTCAGGTAACAATCACCTAACATGCTTTAATATAATTAGTTATATTTTATTATATTTATGTTTTACTTTCTAAAGATATAAAATTTCTTCGTTTTTGAGGCATATTATGTCTTTAAAGGTTAAATTATGCATTTCAATTCGAATGTTAGGTACAGTATACCATGCACAATGAATAGTCGCTTTGAAACATTGATTTGCTGTCCATAACTAAACAGAAATATAATTTTGATTCAAGAAAAAATCACCTGTACTTCACTTCAGTGTTGTTATATTTTCCTGTCCCCTGGGACCATTGAACCCAACACGTTAGTGTTGAAGATTTAATTCTAAACAAGGCAGTAAGAGATTGTGCATTTTGACATTACTCTCATGAATAAACTCAATTAAACCGATTCTGCAATTTTCAATAGTCACCGCGTGCACGCGGCGGTTGGTATATATTCGGCAATGTGGAAAACTTTAGTCTTGCTTTTGTGTATTTTTGTTTTGTTTTATCGAAATCACACTGATTTTCTAATAAAAATAGCTTTTCTGATATACAACACGTCACCGAGCTTTTAGGAATTAAACTAAACGTTTAACTGAAGTGATAGTGCCATGTTTGAATATCAAATTCTGTTTATCATTATCTTATTTCATTTACAATGTATCTAATAAATAACGTGTCAATGAGTCTATATTCTAATGACAAGAACCAAATTCGGACAGGGTAACAGGGGTTTGACTAAAATACGCAACGGTGATTTTTTGGCCTTACGGGTGCAACGCAAAATAGGCAAAACGTATGCTTATTCATGAAAAAAAATTAACACTTAAGTTATAAAACAGATTAACTGAGTAAAAAGCAAGTTTGTTTCAAAATGTTTCACAAATATTTGCAATAAATTTCAGGCCAATATGCAATCATTTGTTTAATCAACTATTTTAATGTTTTATAAATAAGTAAACGATATGTTACTAAGAATTTGTTATATTTAGCAATTTTTTTAATAGCTGTTATTTGATATTACAGACATATTTTTTCTATTTGTAAAACAACAGAACAATTCGTCCTCAAAATCATTCATAGTAGGAAATGTAGAAATGTTTTTGTCTGTAACAAAACAAAGGTTAAATGATCATTTTATTCAAAACTGGAATGCAAGACTAAATCAATCCAGTAGGGCTTTATTTTATAATACAATATCATCTTTTAGATTTCAGCCTTATTTGGAATGTTTTAATGTTCAAAAATTTTGTCAAGCGTTTTCTCGTTTACGTGTCTCTTCTCATAGATTACAGATAGAAGCTGGTAGATGGTCTAGGCCACATAGGACCCCTTTAAATGAAAGAATTTGTGTAAGATGTGGGAAAATCGAAGACGAATATCATTTTATATTAGAATGTTTGTTATTTATTGATATAAGAAAAAAGTATATTGATAGACGCTTTTGGATAAGACCTAGTATGCGAAAATTGGTTGAACTTGTAAATTCAGAAAATAAGAACACTCTTCGAAACCTTGGAATATATATCTATAATGCCTTTAATATTCGAAATTCGGTTCTATATACCAATTAAAGGTTTTCAAATAAATTATTAAATAGATATTGATATTTTAGATGTATAGTCATAAGTAAAATAGATATGTAATATATATTGTATTGTAATAAGCATCTTAATAAGAAATGTATTGATATTCGCATAAGTACATATCTCAAACACATGTCTAAAATATGTTATATAATTATGTATATTTGCATGCCATACTATCGGTCTTACAGTTTCGTTTCGGTAAGACTGATTAAATATGGGATTATTAGCATAATAGGAATCTATATATAATATAATCTATGTATCTTGGCTCAATAGTGAGGTAAGATATATAGATAAACTAATTTAGTTTAATGATTTGTGTAATGTAGTGAACATTAATTATGTTTGTTGTGACACTACTTCATAGATTAATCTCATGGTAAATTATATTATTTTTTGGGTAGCTAAACATTTCTAGAAAAGAACATTTAATTCATGCAATCATTTTAACAGATAAGAAGTACGTGAGTGTATGACAAACATAAATTAATATTTGCATTGTTCTATGTTCTAACGAATAAGTTGTTATTATGACCTTCTCCTGTAAAGTCATAATTATATTGTGAAAATGTTTTAATTTTAACATATGCACTGTTCGTTATCTTGTAAATATGCTGTATTATGTCATCATGGGCTTATAAGCCTTTTTGATTGAAATAAAATGTCTGTCTGTCTGTCAATTTAAATATCGGCGCGAATTGCTTAATGTTTGATTTTTTGTAAATCCAAGCGTCAACAAATCCAAGTGAACATAATAGATTTTTCAATAATGAACACCAATTTACTTTACTAGGATACATATCTAGATCTGATTTAAGTAAGTCGTAAACAATAACAATATATTTATTTTGTTTCGTTTGTAATATTCTTAGCCAAAATTTTATTGCTTTGTACATTTGTATAGTTTTAAAAGAAGTTCGACCTAATTCACCATAAATGAAGTCATTCTGTGTAGTTTTCTTTACACCTAAAAGTTTTTTGCAGAATTGTAAAAGTACTCTCTCAATCGATAAATCATTAGCGAAACAGCATACCTCGGAACAATAATTTAATATTGGAGCTACAAGCTTATCAAACAATTCTAATTTATGTTTTTGGGGGTATATAAGTAAACTTATACAAATATTTCTCTAATTTGAAAATAGCCTTCTGGGCTTGACCAGATAATGTTTTTTTGTGCTGTACTTAATGATCCTCCTGTTGTAAACACAATACCTAAATAACAAAATGTTTTAACAATTCGATTGACTCATGATTAAAATAAAATACAGTATTACGAGAATTATAACCACCTTTCTTAAATATCATTACTTTAGTTTTCGAAACATTTACTTTGAGTTTCCATTGAATACAGTAATCATACAATAAATTAATACTGCGTTGCAAGGATTCAGCTGAATTTGCAAAAATAACAATGTCATCAGCATATAATAACATGAATATTTTAAACATATTAACATCAATTCCATCCGCTTTATTATGAATAAATAAATCCTCCAAATCGTTGATAAACATAGAAAATAAAAATGGTGATAAACACTCACCCTGTCTTAAGCCTAGTGCGCATGCGTAGTCGTCACTTAAGTTATTGCAAAACTTAACTCTAGATTTAACTGAATCGTAAATAGACTTTATTATGTTTAATATATTTCCTCTTAATCCTAAATGAATTAATTTATACCAAAGACTTTCTCTTACAACATAATCAAATGCTTTTGTGAAGTCAACAAATAGAGTAAAAAGTTGCTTCCCTTGATTAAGTACATGAGTAATTAAACCATTTAAAACAAAAATATTGTCAACTGTACTCATATTAGCCCGAAATCCCGCTTGCGCTTCAATATAGACATTATACTTTTCAGCCCATGATTTTAACCTATTATTAACTATTCGAGTGAAAAGTTTTCCTAAACAGCTTAATAACGTTATGCCGCGATAATTTTCCACATTATTAATGCTTCCTTTTTTGTGCAATGGAATAACATAACCTTCTGACCATCTTTCCGGAAAATAACCTATTTCAAAAATTTTATTAAATAATGCATAGAAACTATTATTCAAGGTGTGTTTACCTGTAATAAAAAATTCGTTTAATAAACAATCCGGACCGCCTGATCTATTATTCTTCAGTTGTCCTATAGCAAGATTTATTTCATGAAAAGATATTCGTTCATTTAATTCCCTGAACATAATTTTGAATTCATCATTTTCATACTTATCTATAAAATGTAAAACATCTTCATCGGGTGCAAAAAATCGATCATTTGGATTATTGACAGCTTTAAAATATTCTTCAAATGTTGACATGGATATGTTAGGTTGTTTTATGCCAGACGTTTCTTTATGCATATTCCAATATAATCTAGCGTTTTCATGCCTACTACCTTTTAATTTTTCAGTCTTTTCTTTATCATAATTATATCTACACTTACGCAGTAAAGACTTATATTCTGACCTTGCTTTTACCATATTGACCCTATTTGCCTCATTCTGGCATTTTCGATAAACATCAAGATATTTTAAAAATATACATTTCTTTTCATAACAATATTCATTAAACCAGGGTTGTGTAATTTCGCAGCTATTATCATAATTACTTTCAGTATTAGATTTTTACACAAGGCGATGCAATTTGACTACACACATTTTCTAAATCACATATACATTCATCAATACCTTGGCTCGAAAGACTGGCCTCAATTTTACGTTCTAGCTCATCTAAAGATAATAAATTATCTTTATCATGTAAATTATCAACATACTGATATTTCAACTCCGGTTTCCAAACATATTTAAATTTTGCACAATCAAATTTATTAACGGAAGAGTGGCCATTTGTACTTTCAAGTAAATTACCTGTATCAAATATAAAAGAGACTGACATCAAGCAATGATCAGAAACAATATTAGGACCGACTATTTCAAACATATCAATATTACAAAACATAGAACTTTTACATAATAAATAATCAACAACACTACAACCTTGCCTATTTACAAAAGTGTGCTTCCCTACATTTTCATCTTTACCCTTTCTTCCATTCACTATCCGAAAACCAGTTTGTTTACAAAAATCAAGCAAATAGCGCCCATTGTTATTTACATGTCCTTTATCTTTAGAAAATCTCGACCATGCAATATCGGACTGATAATCTTCAGGCAACAAATCTATATTACAAAAATGTACAGTATCATTTTCTACAAAATCTGGCAACGTTGAAGTTCTAGAATTAAAATCGCCGAAAATTGCATGGTAATTACTATTATCTGACATACTTTCATACTTTCAATATATATACAAGAATCTATCAATCTATCAAATATATTATTATCGGTCAATGATTGGCGGCTGCTATCATCTGGAAGTACGTAACACAATCCTACATAAAAATCTTTATCAATCGATAATTTACTTGCCGCTATTTTCACCCAAATAATATCATCTTGAGACGTAAAAATTAAACTGTCTTCTGACACAAAACAATTTTTGTATTTTCTGATCGTAAGATCAGTAAATATATAGCTAACATCCACGGTCTAACACAAAATTTCCTCACAGTCCTAACAACGCAAAGTAGTTCTCACTCAAAACTGCTTAAAAACCAGCAATTTAAAAGAAAGAATAATTTTTAATGTAGGCATTTAACGAATTACAGTGCATTAAAAGTTTAGATTAGTCAATAGAAATATGAGGTTACAATCACAAATTTCGCGGATGAAAATCTTTTTTACCCAATGAAAAATGTTCGGCTATTTCCGTAAAGCTTCGGATTATCATGAATATCATTTTAATCAATGAAAATGCTATTTTTAGCCTTGTCGATTACCGAATACTCCAGAGCGTAGTACACAAATATCTGACTGTCGAGTAGTGGAATATATATAGCCAGCACGCATAGCTCAATCGGTTAGAGCGCAAGACTTGTAATCTCGACATTGTGGGTTCGATTCCTGGGCTGGCCAACTAAAAATACTAATCAGTCTTTCGGATGAGACTTTAAATCGTGGTCCCGTGTATGGGTGCTTAAACACTTGGCACGCTAAAGAACCAGGAGAAGCTTCTGGAATTGGGGCATCTTTCTGTATCTATAATTGCACTATCCTCCAAAAAATAAAATGACTAATACTCTTCTGGAGGACTCGCCCATATGGGCAACCGGTGGCGAGTATGAATAAACGCAAATACACACACACAGGAATATATACATGTCGGACTGTTTTGGCGAGAAGATTGTCGCTAAATTATTTTCATCAGTGTTAAACAACAGGTTTATCGTGAACAAAATACCTCGAAATTAATAAGGATGGAAATTCTCAATTTAGAATTACATAATGTATTCGTTTTTATTCAAGGTACATACACTTAACGAAACTTATAAGTACTCCGATTTCAAACTTGCAGGAAAACTCCGGTTTTCAAAATACATGTACATTTGATTTTTTTACAATGGTGATCTCAGTTACTGATTTTCTTTTAAGTTTGAGTTATTGTAAAATGCATTTACTCTTATAAAATGATGATACAATGTTTAAATTTTATACAGTACCGACTTAGACTAGTTATAGTTATTCTAACACAATATAATAAAAAAAATTGTCGGAGTACTTATAAGTTTCGTTACGTATATGTATTACTTTGCCGTGGTGCAGAGGTAAGCGGTCTCCTTGAGGGTTTGAGAGGCCTATGGTTCAAATCCTAGTCGAGGCAATTCTATTTTTTTTCATGCAAAATTCCACATGTATCAATCTCAAACTGTTATAGAAGAAAATCAAAACGCTGTCGCTGCGTAAGATGAATTATAGTATATAAAAATAAACTTATACAGGAAAGTACATACAGATAGTCAGTATGATTTAGATTGCAAAGATCAGAAAATACCATAGAGCTGCAGCCCTTTGATTAATTTAAATGATTATGCCTCCTGAATTACGTTTTGCCGTGCTTTTCATGTTTGTACGATTTAAAATAAAATGCTCAAAACCATCAACATTTAAGAAAGAATCTGTCCAAGTTTCAGTCATTAATATTATATCATTATTCCTAAAAACATTTGTAAGGTAATCGGATTTAAGTTTGTCAGTTCGTTTACTGCATAATCCATTTATATTGATGTAAGCGCACTGAATTCTGACCTTCCCCGAAGCGTCCTATCTTTTAACCTCTTGTTCGCGTCCAGCTGATTCCGATCTGTCTTCATGATTTCTATTTTTAGATAACGGGGAAAACCTGTTTCTAGTTCGTGTACGTCCATACGGGCTTGTTGAGTTTAGGCGCCTCATACTTCGATTTTTTGCACGTGAAATGTGTGTTCTGCTATTTTCCGTTGTCTCGTTATTTACAGCTTTTACATAGGTCTGCTCGCTGCTAGTATTTGATGTATTTGTATTGTTTTGATTATTTTGTGTAGTCAAAGGATTTACATCAGTTTGCTGGTTGATAGATTCAGGACAATTATTTATACTCTGTAAATGATCATCACTAAGCACAGTATTCGAGCTTCTAATTAAGGTAGGAATTTCTCCAAAATAGCTATGTGACACAAAGCGAGATTGCCCCTGTTCTAATTCACGGAATAATGTGTTTTCATGTGTTGAACCTCCATGATTTTCGTTCAGCTCTAACGGTGTATTTTCTGTTGATCTCTGACCTAAATTTGAGCCAGTGTTATTGTAATTTTGTTGACATATTCCTGGGTCAGATTGTAGCTCAATGTTGATATTTGTAGCTGGTGCGTATCTAGTTGACATGCCATGGGTTGTTTGCAAACTTTGTTCTTTAGTATTTGATATAGTGGCATTTGATACATGATGATTCATGTTGTCCATTGATATACTGTTCAATAAATGTGGTGGACTTTGGTAATTTGAATGTCTGTTTATTGTTTCTTGTTGTTCAATATGTTTGATATCTGCCATTCTGTCATAACTTATGTAGTAGTTCCAGTTGGAAATTCATCTTTGATGATATAACCATCTGATATTATCTTGGCAGGATAGAGAATTTTTACATTTGATGATTTGGAGCGTTCGGTTTTGAATAGTGGCCAAAGACGCGCTTTTGCTGCTTGAATCTCTTTTGGATAATCAACATTATCATAGTCTTGGTGCATCGGACATATTTTTCTTTACCCCTGTTTTTGTCTTGAATTTATGTTAAAAATACCAATCATTTCAATTTTACTTGTTATCCGATTTTTTTTCTTCGTCCAGACCTTTCAATCTTTGTCGCAACAGACAAACATTTCAGAACTTCAGACATGACATTTCTTTGTGAAATTATGCATTAGGTTATACTTACAAAATATGCAACTTAATTTTTAAACAACGAGCACATACCAAGTACATGAAGAAAAAATGATTAGTGCTTTGGATATTCAACTATAATAGAGAACAATTGGCACGGCTGATTATGTATATTACCTGTGAGTGACACATCATTTTGCGCATTCTTTGATGTGCTGCATTGTTGGACCGTATATGTCACGGAACGTATATGTCACACGTGTGAGACATATTCGGTCGAATTAATCACAGTTGTGTTTATTTGCCATATACGTTTCTGCAATTCGGAAGTAAATGCCTGACCGTATATGTCACATTTTACAGTTCTGTATACTAACATTTTTGTCACCGTTTTAATCTACGTTCATCAACGTTGATAATACATCATCATCATCATCAACAAAAATAACAACAACATCATTTTCATCAATGATACATCACCTTCGTCATCGTATCATATTTGTCAAAGTCCATGCTGTCTTGCAGTAAGATGACTGGCTTTGGCGAAAATATGTGCTAAATATTTTGGACATCAATATGTATTGACTTGAAGATGAAATATCGACGTTTGATGCCCCAACTTTGAGGGGTAGCGGGAGTTAAACGTTTTACGTGAACTTGCGTTTGTCCGTCCCGGAATCTTTAGTGTTTTTCCATTAATACTTTAGTTTTGGGGTCGTAAAATTTTACATGGACATTGGTCTGCAATATGTTATTGTGCACCTGAGATTTCGCTTGTCGATTCGGACAATCATGCCAGAGTTATTGCCCTTGACTTAGCATAAAAAGTATTTGAAATGAAACGACAGAAAGCGTGCTTTTGACATGTACTTCACAAATGACTTATACCCCTTAATAAAATGAAAATATAAATATTTTACGCCGTGACTAAGATATAAGTAAAATCAAAAAAATTAAATCACGAAAAAACGATTTTTGAACATTTTCATAAATTATTGTCTTCACGCTGCAAACCAGATATATAATTTTACAGTGGTGCGCACGAGAGAAGATACTATGAATGGCGCCCTTTCAATCCACAGTTATAACTTGCTCTTTAAACGTTGAAGTTGTGCATTAAAGCATCATGGTCACTTTCGAAATGACGATTGAACGCATTGAAGTTGAAACAAATTGTATGACAGACTTCAACATGCATCCTAGCATGTGTGCAGTTAAAGCTCGAGCGAGATGTGATCTTTCCTGATGAATCACAAAGTATGGATGACACATGTAAGATATTGGGTAGCTGTGACCTAATGGCTAACAAACTCGGGTCACAACTTTGTTTCTTCATTTGCTTCCAGTACTGCTAGTTTCAAGGAAGCAGACTCTAAACATGTTTCGCAATCGAGCATAAATAAATATGTTTAAACTTAAAGCTTGTAGATTTATTTAATTAGGGCACTGAAATCATTTTTAGTTCATTCAGCTTGAAATAAAAAAAAACATATTTTAGTGCAAGACGAATATATGTTCTTGTTTACCGGGATATTGCAGTACGATACTAACAAAATACCTTTGCACTTCTTTGGTGAAATATTTGTTTATTATATACTTTTAAAATTAACTGGATAAAACATTTGTTAATTATACAATGTTAAAAAATCGGTGTAATATTTTTTCATTATACACATGTGATGAAGATGATGATGATAATAATGATGATGGTGATGATGATGGTGATGAAGATGGCGGTTGTTGTATTTACGATTCCACCATATGCGGTTATTTATTTCACTTTTTTGATAAGTGATATTATGGAAAACGGACTTATTTAAGTACAAAACGCACATATGAGGTACATGTATACGTCCGTATTTTCATTTTTTATGCGCATTTTGTGTAAGTGACTTATACGTTTTGGTGGGCATAGAAAAACTCGATCCAACCGAATATGGCACATTTTATGGTCCATTTTCGGCTAAATATTGTGCCATATTTGACCGAATATGTAACACGATCCGAATATGTCATACATGTGCCATATTCGGTCTAGGACATATACGGTCCAACACTGCATTAACATTTAACGTGTATACATGTACATCATTAACATAGTTGTCTTCATTGCTTCCGTGGGATTATCCCTTTCTAGATTTCTATACGAAGTAATATAAAAACTTTCATTCACGCTTGTTACACAGACACTTGGGGTTTGGAGCTCAAAACGCCTTTAAAATCCAAATAAAATGCATATTTGTCAATCCCAGCATATGTACTGATCATATACATCAAAAACTTAATATAAGCCGTTTTGAACAAAAATCATATTTCAACATCTATAATAATACACAAGATAAAAATGTTCGCCGGAAAAAGTCCGCACCCCTACCGTCATAATCACCATGTATTTTATTCCATTTCAAATATTTTCACATAATCCTTTGGTCCATCGACACAGAAGATATCATTCTTCACGGTGATTGTCAATTTTAAACTTCAACGGTAATATAAACAACGCAACAGCCGAAATAAACATAAAGATTATCGCCGTTTTCCTCCATTGCCAAAATCTTTCGATAAATTCAAACATGCCAGTTGGCTATGAACGAAGCCATCCGACTATATGGTTCCCAAACTTAAAAGCGCTGCGCATTTTGCACACGGCAAAGCTGGGGCCACATAATGCAAGCAAGTTATTGGTCTATATCAAATTTTATAGAACTTATAACTTCGCTACGCCTTCGGCTTCGCTCGCAATAAATTCCATAAAATTTGATATATGACCAATAACTAATACATGTTTAATAACAGAAACATTCTAATAGTAACTTAGTAAGAGGATATTTTTTTGTTTCAGTGAAATACGGAATATATTTTCACGAAACATGATAAAATGCCAAATATATTCTGGCGAGTGAAAATATGTGGCATTTTATCATGTTGAGTAAAATATAAAATATACCATATTTCATGAAAAACGAAAAAAATAACCTTTTTATTTAATTTCAATATCAAATGCAATTGTACAGCGCGCAGTAATATATTAATTATATATAGATGCACCTTGATTTTCACGCGATGTTTGACGCTACATTGTGACGTCACGAAAACAATTCTTTAAACGTCATTACAGCGTTAATAACTGAATTAAAGATATTGGTGTTCGGATTTATCTTCTTAGTTAGACCATTTTCTATCATCCTAGATAGTTTAAAAACCAAATTCAAAGAAAATAGTTTTTTTTTAAGAGATGTTTATAAACAAAATGGTGAAAGAAGTCCCTTAAAATAAATATGGGTTTGACTCCGTTTACTTTCATATTTAGTTTTTACATATATGAAATATATTTGACTGATATAGCACCATATTGTATGGGTAAAGGACTATTCTACTTGCAAATTACTGGTCTTGTTTATAAACGTATAAAAAAGAATTCATGATATTTCATAGATTTAGAAAATTAAAAGAAAGAAATCCAAGTTTTTGCATTCCAGGATACATATTTCAAACAGATCAAAAGAGACGATTAAATGAATATTTAAGTTATTTCCCCATATCAGTAAACTAATATAAAAACCTCTGGCTATATCCACCAAAAAGCTAATGACATCGTATATATTATCAGAATTCGGTTGGGATTTTTATCATAACTGCAATACGTTTTTCAATTCACTTCAATCGTGACAATTACGATGCATAACGTAGATTACAAATGTCATTATACCAAGCAATTAAGACCAACTGAGATAAAAATTGAATTCTTGTTTTAATATGATAAAAAAATAAACTAATTTATCGCATGATATTTGTATCTGATTATAAATTCCCCCAGGATTATATGAAATGTCACAAGATAAAAATAAATCCTGTATTTATAGAAACAAAACTTTAATTTTCTTTTTCTTTAATACATTCTCTCTTAATTGCGAAAATATACTAATATACGGGAATAAACGGGCCCGTATTTTTGACACATACGGGAGTGTACGGGATGAATTTGTCGAATAAACGGACCAAGTAAACAAGTCTGTATAGGAAACACCGGGTATACGAGAAGTCCGTATATGGATCAGGCATATACGGAATTGCATATTTGCCCCATAAACCAGCTTCGTGAGCTGCGAGGTAGTTGAAATGAATGGTTACCGATTTCTATCCGCCTGGCGCCTGGCATAGTGGAAGGAATTGGGAGGTACATTGTATGCAAGCAAAAATGTCTCATGAGTCAGAAATGGCTGGCTGTTTCAGTAGTGGTGACACTATAATAAATAAGACATTTACTTTTTGTACGTATATTTGTTCGTTCTTTTGTAGTATACGGAAAATAGAATCCCGTATACGGTCTTTATCAAGGTTATTATCCCTAGTATACTAAAAATATACCAAGGATATACGAAACCGTATTTTCTACATATACAGATGATATACGGAATCGTATTTACTACATACATAGATTATTTACGGAATCGTAGTTTCTACATATACAGAAGATATACTGAACCGTATTTTTCTACATATACAGAGGATATACGGAATCGTATTTTCTAGATATACAGAGAAAGTACGGAACCGTTTTTCTACATAAACAGAAGATACAGTGGAACTTATCATATCCAAACTTGTACGGACCAGAAGAAAAGTTTAGATTAGAAAAGTTTCAAGATAAGAAGGTTTTAACATTTTTGTACATGTGAAGGGCAGACTAGTTTAAGGATGCATATGAAATTGTAATATAAATATTACAATTTTGCAATCTCTTATCGTTCATTGTAATATATGTGAATACAATAAAAAAATGAATAAAAATAAATAAGCAAAAATGTTATGTCCTCAAGGGTTAGTTAACCTACGATATTAAACAGGAGGCTTAGACATGATTAAATATACGTACCAGCATTTGTCAAAAATTGTTGTTATCCGATTTAGCGATTATCTGAGTTCACTGACAGTTTCCATTAGTTTCCATTATTTAATCCAATGTCGTTTAAGTCATTACCAAAGATTATTAAAAAAGTTATTTTCATTGCATTATATCAAAATATTTATTGAAGGTGAGTCATGCAATCCAAGTGGTTATCAAGGCAAGCTAAGTGTAATTTTCACAACTTAGCAGCGAATACGTTTCATCCATTATTCAAGCGAAATAACTCTTATCAGTTTGGTTATGTTTACACCTGCAAGATGTGTCGTTACCCATTGTATATAAATCGATACGTAAGAATAATTGTCCTGTACGAACAGGTGATACTAGAAAAAAACCCGGATGAAAGAATTCCGTGGTTTAATAAAAAGGTTTTTCCCGTTGGTGGAAAAGCGAACTGTTTGTTTTCTGAGCAATAATGTTAAAATATGAAGATTTTAAAGTGTCATTTCGATTTCTTTCAACTATACAGTATAATGTTTTTGAGGGGGATTTTGAAATATTAGCAATACGGCAGTTTTTCTGCTATCTTCGGGAGGTCAGCTGCTTTAATTGTATCTGATTGTTATAAAGCTAAAAAAACTCGGTATCAAATGTTAAAGAAGTGCTAGATATACATGGTTTATCCGAATACTTTCTTTTATATCGTAGGTAGTAAATTATTTCCAAAAATATTTAAACAAAGAGTTATTGATAATTTTATAGAAATATAGCATTCATCTGTAGAAAATAATTCTGTTTTAGAACTATATAAGTATTGTAAAGAATAATATTCATACGAAAACAATCTTAACATATTGCGTTAGGATCTTAGATTTTACATCACAAGAATTAGAATGTCTGCACATGCACTTAGAGTACAAACAGGTAGATATGGTCAAAATAGAATCCCGAAGAGTGAAAGATATTGTTTATGTTGTAATACTATGGATTTAGAAGACGAATACCATTTTGTTTTGATATGCCCATGCTATGTTGACATAAGGAAAAAATATGTGAAACAATATTATTACAAAAGACCATCAATGTTTGAATTTATTGAACTGATTTCTTCTAATAATAAAGTTATAGTTACTAATCTAGCTAAATATTTGAGAGAATCGATTAAAATCAGGAACACTATTGTTAGTACTAACAACTGAATTTTGATAATTTGTTACAAATTTATAATAAAGGCCTACGGCCTTCGGGGTCAATTCCTACGCATCAAAACTCCAAACAGGTGTTAAATAGTCAATATACACCTCCATGCCGATGCTATTTCTTAATTAACATAGTTAGTAGGAGAAAATTCGTTCGGAAAAGAATATTGTTTAAAATGTACAAAAGGGCGACTTTCTTTATTTGCTACTCAGATGTAGAACCGTGTCTGTACCAGCATAACCGGTTAAGTAAAAGGTAATTAACCCAGCTATCTTTTCATTAATATAATAACTCAAATCTAAACAAACTTTGATAATTGTTTCAGTTTCTTTTATTATAAAAACACACCACAACTTTATAACAACGAATGTATACCCTCAATATACAATAGTGTAGATTGGCATGTTTTTTATTGTTAAAAGTGACTGTATAACTTGGTAAACTAACAATAGAATATCTTAAAGTGTGCCATCACAAAAATAAAGTAAAGATTCTTAGAAAAAAAAATAATCAAAATATTCTCCTTTCTCTGTTGCATTAAGCTAATAGTATGAAATCAAATTCTGATAATAAATCATACGTATGTGACAATTGCGCAAAGAACCATAAGTAATATTATAGATATTATGTGCGAATGCGAGAGTATTACGTTCGCACGTGAAACATTTACAGGCAACGCTACGTTCGCACGTGAAACATTTACAGGCAACGCAATATGTTTCACATGCGCAGAAATACTGTGCGTTAAGAGTAATTATTTAGTGACGCAGCGCTACCCAGGCGTAAAACAGTTATTTGCTCACCAGAACCGAAGGTTCATGGTGAGGTTTTAGTATCAAAGGGGGATGCTCCGGCGTCTGTCGTCCGTCGTCATAAGTCAACAATCGTCTTCTTCTCTGAAAATGCTAGGCAGATTTACTTCAAATTTGATCTGTAGCTCTCCCGTGACAGTCACACATGAATTTGCTCATTTCTTTTCAATTGGCCCCTTTTTGGAGTTTATAGGGGTCAACAGAGCAAAAAAGGAAAAAAAACCCCTTTAAACAACTTTTACGACAGAACTAATTAATGGATAATCACCAAACTTTGTCTGCAGCATTCTTGTGAAGTCTTTCATCAAGTTTGCTCATTATAATTTGATTGGCCCCTTTTAAGGGCCACTAATGATGAAAATAGAAATACCTTTAAACAACGTCTAATTCTACAGAAATATTGATGGATGATCACCAAACTTTGTCTGTAGCATTCTTGGGTAGTCTTTTATCAGTTTTGATCATATTAATTTGATTGGCTCCTTAAAGGGGTCTCTAGAGCTAAAAATAGAAAAACCTTTAAACATCTTCATCTATAGAACCAATTGATGAATGATCACCAACTTTTGTCTGTACCATTCTTAGGTAGTATTTTATTAATTTTGATCATATTATTTTGATTGGTCCCTTCAGGGGCGCTAAAGCTAATAATAGAAATACCATTGAACGTCAATTCTATAGAACTTATTGATGGATGATCATCAAACTTTATCTGTAGCATTTTTATGTACGCTCTTATCAAGTTTGCTTATTAAAATGAGTGGCCCCTTTGAGGGCCACTTATGCCAAAAATAGAAAAACCTTTCCTACTGAAATAATTGATGATGACTTTGTTGCATTATAAAGTAGTCTTTTATCAGGTTTGCTCATATTAATTTGATTGTCGCCGTTAAAGCTAAAGCTTAAATGCCCCAGGTCATGCCATTTCTTCAAATTATTGTTTAAACATTATTCTATGCACAAATATCAGAAAATATTGACAATGGATAATTTCCAACTCTGAAAAGTAGTTATTTCTGGTGAGCGACTAAGGGCTGCTATCATGGCCCTCTTGTATATTCTTTTTAAGAGAAAAAGAGCAATAAAGTGATTTGATTAGATAGCTTTTCAATCAAGCGCATATCGCAACGCGTCGTAGGGGAACGGGAACACTAACTAGAAGACTAAAATATGGTTCTTCGTTAATGATTTCATTCGGTGGTTGTCTGAATTCTGTCCATTAGTATTTATCACGTCATTCTAAAAATAATTAAATTGACCAGGTCCGATGTGATTCAAAATATATTACCCTTCTTATTTCGGATGCGATGTCCGTTCGCTAAAACTTTTCGTATGTTTCAACTTTCACAACAGAAACCTGACGTTAGAAAGCGCAAAAAATACTATCTTGCAGATCTGACAAGAAATATGAAGACAGGGAAATAATTCACTAAATGTTCAGCATTGGTTTACTTGTAACCAGTCTCTACTTTACAAAGATCACTCGCTAATGAGAGAACACAGACTCGCGTGCGAGGAAAAATGTAAATTATAAGAATATAATAATATGCTTTCTAGTTTGAGCAACTGGACGTAGGCCTATACACTTTAAGCTAGTAAATACAGATTTAACTTTCCGTCTCACAATTTAAGAAAATGTTCAGAAATACCAACAGTGATTTCATATTAATATGAATAAGTTTGAATTGGAGCGTTAAATAAGGGACAATCAGTTTTGATTGTTTTGTAAGTGTTACATATTATGTTAATATGAAGGGGAGATCCAGTCAAAGAGAAACACAGTGTGACGTCTTCAATAACTTTAGCCTTTCTTAAATTTGAAAATTTGCAGTGGAAAAAAAGTAGATCTTTATATTTTCGCAGGAAAAATACCGCATAGAGCATTGTATTGTATATTTTGTAGCTATAAGTGTTGGATTTATATAAGTCTTGAATAGCGAGATGATATGTAGGGAAATCATTTCGTAGAAATATATAATATAGTTTAAAACATAAAATCAAAACGTAGGTTATAAGTGAATTAATGAAAGAAGTATTGTACTGTCATAGATTCATGTCATTTAGTGTGTTAAAAATTAATTAAATGTTGAAAAAAGTTTTAATGTAAATGAATTGATGGTGTAATTTTAACAATTACTGCAAAATCTTGGTAGATATCTATACAAAAAATTACTTTAAATGCCATCAAGGCAAATGTATCGCTTAAAATTATCTGTATGAGGTTACATATGCCTAACCGCCCTCTGTCATTGCCTCAACTGGAATCATCCATATTAAGCGCGAGGCATTTTTTACGTCACATATTTCGTAAATTGTTGTTGAGACGTGATACTCTTATGTTTTTTCGTCAGGAATCCATTTTCAAGAGTTATAAACATTGTGATGTTGACAACAAATATTGATGGGCCGTTTTTGAATTATGGATTTTGAATATTGTTTCATTTACATATTTCATTTGCTAACCCAGATAACTGCACAAATGGAACAATGTTTTTATAATGAGACGGATCATTAACAGTATAAAAAATCTGTGTACGTGTAGGAGTCATGCCATTCAGGAGTTTCAAAGTACAAATATGGGGTCTACGGAACTGGATAGACGCAAGTCAAAATGCGACTTTTATACTCACAGTAATATCAAAAGATCTATTTCGAAATTCATAGGGATTCTATTCCATTTAAAGTAAGTGCAATTTGTAGATCTACTCCATGTGACTCGATGTTCTTGTTGCTTGTTATTTATTTTTTTAAAAGTTTTCCATCATGCATTGCAACTCAACTGTTACACCTTGTAGATTCAGCTTTGTAAAATAACCATGAAACGACCCCGACATCTTCATGTATAATTAATAAATTAAACGAGACTTACCTGGAAGTTGAAGTTCAATTATTATTCTACTGCTACTGGACCACAGTGTTTAATGAGATGAACATATGATCTTATCAGATGACCAAGCAGACTTTCAGAGCATACATAATTATGCAAAATGCGACAATGGCTTATACATATGGGAGGGGTAACCGGGTGGGCATTAAACCCTGTGGTCCAGTAGCAGTAGAATAATAATTGAACTTCAACTTCCAGGTAAGTCTCGTTTAATTTATTAATTCTACTGCACTGGACCACCTAGGGTTAATGAGATTTTAGAGACCATGCTCGCATTTTGACAAGTCGTTAAGAATTCATAACCAAGTAAAATGATTACATATTCAAATCTACGACTATTAACTTTTCAAAAACTGAAAATATAATGCACAAAATAAATTATGCAATAGCCATATACATAAACTGCTGTAAAAGTAACAATCATTATAAAAGAATACTATTCCCTATTTCTACTGTGCGGAAAAGGTCATTAGGCTTGCTGCAATAGCCCTGCTCATATGTTACATTGCATAATTTATATTGCTAATTGCAAACAAGTTTGACATTAAATGGTATACACATAAACGTGTAGCATAAAATTCTTTCACATGTAGTGATATTCGAAGTTTTCTATGGTTTAAAAGCAACACATTTATGCTTTTAATTATAATTTCTTTAGGCATGATTCTGATATCTTGCAAAATCAGTGTTTTGAAATTACTGATCTGCCAATTAAGCCTAAACCTGCCATTATTCATTTATATTATTTACATTCCTTTTTTTCTTCACATTCTGCACTATATTTACTTCAGATTAAAGTTAGATTATAAGTAAATCACATGTTTTTAATGCATTACGACAACAGTATAAAATGCATTTTCCCCCTTTTTTTAAGGGAAATTGTGATTATTTCTGAGGCTTAATCTGTTTCTTTAAAAGAAAGAGGTATCACGGGTTTCCATCACAAATATCTAATAAAGATTAGAATACCATTAAAACCACATATGATTTGTGTGTTTTTTGTTTTGTTTTTTTTTAAAACCTTTCAAACATCTCTCTCGCAATTATATAATGCGAAAGACGTATATATGTGAAGAACTCACATTACATGTTTTCTTCAATAAACACATGTATATTATTTTCAAAATCAGCTCTGTATTGCAGTTACAGTACATGTTTCTATGGTTCACGTTTTCGATTCCACTCGATACAGGATAGAATATAATGAAACAAACAAATGAATTTGTTCATATTTCCTGAATTATTAATATTATTTTTGTTCGGAATCAATCAATCAATTAATTGGTTAATTAAGTCATAAAATGATTTATTTATTTAAAAAATGATAATGAAAACTACCAAAACAAATGGCTGCATCTCTTATCACCACTAGCTTACTTATTGAGTTGTTTGAAAACAAAACCCCAAACAAGTAATTCTATGACCATGCCATTTGGTAGAATAAACTGCTTAGTGTTTTCCTTTCCCCGGGCAATGACGAGTACTGTACCACATCTACATATACTGAAATATTATTAATTAATCTGCCATTTCTTTTTAAAATTTTATAACATTTTTAGTTGACTTATTAACATGCAGACTACAAATATAAATGCGCTCATCAACCGTAGAAATATTTCATAGACTAAATAGCAGTTTTCATGATATAATTAATATTTTCATTGTGTTTCATGCAGTACCTTTTTTTTTTTTTTTATCAAAATTTTAATGACACTTTGACAGCCCTAGCACAATCAAGATTTTGTTGACAGGTCCGACACAAATCCCTCTCCGAGTGATTTACAGTGCCATGGATTATAACACAGTGAAGGTTAATTAGCAATCCCTCCTTGCAAACAAACAAATCAAATTAAGACATATGTTTGACCTACAAACCACGCACGGTTATTAGTACCTGCTGTTTTCCCAGGGATAAGTCTGATGATAAACCCTAACAAAAACAATTCACTGAGAGGGTCCAGTGAGAGATTTATCTGAAGATGTAGTACATGTATACAGTAAAACCTTATCTAAACCATCTAAAATACTGCACATTACAGCTTTGTATAAACTATCATTATTGTAATGAATGGTAAAACATTGGTTTCGTAGGTTTATCCAAAAGTGAAAGACAAGTGCAAATGAAATGATTACTAAGATTTTTTTCCCATCTTATTAGTTTATTTTATTATATTCATTAATTCATTTATTTATTTTGTATGTTTTACTGTAGTTAGCTTGAGCAAAAATTTCAATACATGGGAACTACATTATACATGTATTTAATTATGCATTTAGCTATGTCTATATACACCTTTCAGTCGAAGAAAATTCTGGATAGAAAAATATTTGAGTGATTAAATATTTATTTTCTTCACTAAAAACTTTTCATATCTTATTTCATGTTCTTCCATTTCCAATGACATGTCATTTTCTTAAAATTGAAAGCAAATTCTTTACATTCGACATTGTCAGTGAGATATACAGGTAAAGAATTATTCAATATATATTTCATTATTGAACTGTCTCAAGCAGGTACCAATATTGAAAGTTATCAACTTACAATGTTCAGGGTATTTCGAAGTGTTTCTAGAGTATTGTAAAAACAGTGCATACTCACATTCTGTTTTCTTTCTTGTATATGTACCCAACCCTTCCATTCTTACGTACCTCACACTATATAAAACCAATGTTATTCAATATGTGTTTACTTTCCGTAAAGAAAGTAACAATTCCTTCATAAAATCAGCTCCAAATGGTGCGTTTTCCCAAAAGCAAATTTGGAGTCATAGTTTTTTACATTTCTATGCAAAAACTTTCTTCAGCATATTTGATCTTCCTATATAACAAATTTGGAGTATTCAGGTTTTGACAATCTATGCAAAATTTGCTTCTACATATTCCTTCTTGTATGACAAATTTGGAGTACTCGCGGGTTTTGACATTTTTATGCAAAACTTGCTCCAACATATTCCATCTTATATAACAAATTTGGAGAACTCAGTTTTGGATATTTATTGCAAAAATTGCTCTAGTATATTCACTTTTATATAGATAACTAATTTGTAGTGCACGGTTTTGACATTTTATGCAAAACTAGCTCCAGCATATTCCCTCTTATATAACAAATGTGGAGTACAAAGTTCTTGACAATTGCAAACGTATGTCAGGATGGATAAAATAAATACAATTCTTTTAAAGTTTTCTAAGTTTATAACAAGTATTTCGGCAACAACAGTGTCTAGTGAGTTAATAATACTGGATATAAATACATACCAACTTACAAGTTTGGATAACAATGTCGTTTGTAAGATGTTTACTGTATTTGAAATTTGGCGGTTTTTTAAACTTCATTTACATTACTTGGAGGTCAAGACCGAAGTGACAACATTGGTTGGATTCCGACTTTTTTTTTT